>NW_024086588.1:0-58913 GCF_009730915.1 Dioscorea cayenensis subsp. rotundata
CAGTTACGTAATACGTTTTCTTAAAACCAAATACAAAAGATTTTATTAAGAATAGTGACACGTGCTTGTATTCTTGACAGATGGTGCCATATCATTGCACTGGTCCGAACGCGTCCATGTCCCTTCCACTAAATCTTCCGGCGAGACACTCAATTTCACTCGACTTTTCCTTCAACATGGCATGGTCTCAGACATCGCTCAGTGCCGGACCGTTCGAGGCAGAAATCCTCTCTTTTAACTACGGTTTTTAGGGGTTTCCTCTATATCTTTTTCGAGGGATCTACTTAGATAAAACTTCGATGGTGGATTGTCACTGTCGTGATTGCTCTAGGGAATGGCATAAATTGGTGAGCTTGAATCCATAGTTATCTTTGCAAAACTTGATGTATTTGAGAGCCTTAGTTGCAATATTGCTTTTGAGCTCACACTAGAGCATGAGAATGTACCTGGTAAACCTTGAGGCGGTGAGCATCGCTAAGTGCTTAGGAAACATCCCGAGGCATTCTTCTCTTACTATTGACACTCAATCGCCTTTTATCTTCATCTTTCTTCTTTTCTTTTATTTTATCTCTTTATTCACCCTTTTAGTTTAAAGTAATCTTATCACCATTCTATTCTTCACTAGAGATCAGTGTTGAATGAGTATTTTTAGTCCGATCCTGTGATTTTGATACACCCTACCTGACGGGATACTACTATATTATTCTAGTGTGGACCCATGCACTTCAGGAGAGCATCAAGCTTTCTGGCGCTTGTGAGGGGCTAGCAACTATTAAGAAAGCTTATAATTTATTGTTTTAGTTTTGTTTCTACGTTAATATATTTTGTAATTACCTTTTCATACCATTTTAGTTTTGGGGTGTTAGTTATAGCCTTTTTGATTGATTTGTACTTTAATTTTTCCCTTCTTTGAGGGCTAATCTTTTTGTATATATTTCAATTTTTCATGACTAGTCATGATGGAGAACCTTTTAAATGCTTGAGAAAATATCGAGGATGCCGATGTTCACGGTTGGATTCCTTAATCCTCCTAGTGTGCGGCATGAGTTATCTGAAATGATTTTCAATTTTTGTGAGTGGACAGCACAATGGTGCAAGTTCGTGCGTACTGAGATCGGTTGCACGAGGGATGTTATTCAGCATTTGCCCACATCAATCGAATTCGAAAATAACCCACGGTTCTGCGAGTTCATAAATGGCGAGGTCGATTATGAAAGATAGGCCTTGACAAATTCTTACAACCGGGATATGTGTGCTATTATTACGAAGTCATAGTCGGTGAACCGTGAGAGAACCAAATCGGGGGATGAGCTTAAGGAACTCCCCGCTCTTCTAGAATACACATTCTTAAACGCGGACCCATTTTCACCCGTTATCATCTCTTCTACACTTAATACATCTCAGAAGCTAAGATTGGTAGATACCTTACAAGCACACAAGGGGGCGATTACTTGGAGCCTTTCGAATATAAAGGGGATTAATCCTTCTTTTTGTACACATAAAATCTTGATGGAAGACAATGTCAAGCCCAAGATCCAATCTCAAAGGAGATTAAATCTGAACATGATGAAGGTGGTAAAAAAGGAAGTGAAGAAACTCTTAGATGCCAGAATAATGTATCCAATTTTAGACAGTCCTTGGGTGATCCCCACTCAGGTCGTACCGAAGAAAGGTGGGATGACAATCATTACAAATGACCACAATGAGTTGATACCCACTCGTATAGTCACAGGATGGCGTGTTTTCATTGATTATCAAAAGTTGAATGATACAACCTGCAAGGATCATTTCCCTTTATCTTTTATTGATCAAATGTTGGAACGATTAGCTGGACACGAATATTATTGCTTTCTTGATGGAATGTCCAGTTACCTTCAGATTCCAGTCGCCCCTAAAGATCAAGAGAAAACTACTTTTACTTGCCCCTTTGGTACTTTTGCTTACAGAAGGATGCCATTTGGCTTATGCAATGCTCCCGCAACATTCCAGAGGTATATGATGTCAATTTTTGATGAATTCTTTGAAGACTTTATGGAAGTATTTTTGGATGACTTTTCAGTTTACGGGGACTCTTTTGATGGGTGTTTAGAGAACTTGATGCATGTCCTTGCTTGGTATAAGGAAACCAATTTGGTATTAAACTGGGAGAAATGTCACTTCAAGGTGAGGGAAGGAATTGTCTTGGGGCACAAAATCACTCATGAAGGGATTGAGGTAGATAAGGCCAAACTTGACATTATTGGAAAACTTCCTCCACCTAAATCTCCCAAGGATGTCCGAGTCTCCTTGGTCATGTGGGATTTTATCAGAGATTCATTCATGATTTCTTAAAAATATCAAAAACCTTGACAAAGATTTTGGAAAAGGACACACTGTTTGATTTTGATCAAGATTGCTTGCTTGCCTACCAAACCCTGAAGGAAAAAAACTTATCAATGCACCAATTGAAATGCCCCTGATTGGGATATGCCTTTTGAACTCATGTGTGATGCCAATGACTAGGCAGTGGGAACCTTGCTGGGACAGCAATATGGCAAGCAATTTCACCCAACTTATTATGCAAGCAAGACATTGATGTCAACCCAAGGAAATTATAACACCATAGAAAAGGAACTACTTGCTATCGTCTATGCCTTTGACAAATTCAGATCATACATGGTCTTTTTTAAAGTCATTGAATATGCCTATCATTGTGCAATCAGGTACCTTCTCACCAAGACTGATCAGATGGATTCTCCTGTTGCAAGAGTTTGACATAGAGATTCGGGACAGGAAAGGGTCTGAGAATGTGGTGGCGGATCACCTTTCGCGTTTTTCTTATACTGAAGTTAATGATGAACAATGGAGAAACATCAGAGATGATTTTCCAGATGAACATCTACTTGTGATCCACTCAGAAGTTGCTCAGGTTTCAGATCACCCCTGGTATGCTGATCTTGCAAACTACTTGGTTGGATGATTCATTTCTTCTAATTTTTCTTATCAGCAAAAGAAGAAATTGCTATAGGACACTAAATACTATTTTCGGGAGGACCATTTCTTGTACAAGTTCTGTGCTGACTTAGTGATGCGGCGTTGTGTGTCACGTGCTGAGGGCTAGGAAATTTTGCGGCATTGCCATGGTGGACCTATGGGTTGCCACTTCAACGTAAGTCTCTCAGCTGGTGATAAGTGCATATGCATTAGTAATACGAAGTATTCTTTTTCTTACATTGAGTATTACTTTTCTTTGATTTTATCACTGATACATGTGTATTTGTGTTCTTTTGTGCATATAGGGTTGTGGAGACAATAGTGGAAGAAAGGAACCAAAAGTAGATCGTGGATGCACTTTGTTGACAAAATCTTGGAGTGAACAAACTCGAAGACACAAGTTGTGCTCAAAGATATATGATTGTGTGCCAACCTCTATCATGCTCAAGCAAACACATGGTTTAGAGGGAGCACAGGCGTCACATTCACGTGTCCTGACTTGTGCAAGGCTATCAAGATCTCTGTCAATGTGATATTATTGAAGATGCAATGTGATCTACCGCATGGATGTGTTCCCGTTCATGTGGTCTCGATGAAGAGTGTGGATTCGGGAACATTTTTGGCGAAGTACTATAGCAGATTACTTTTAACAAATCACTATAGTAAAATATTATGCTGATTCGTCTCATAGCTCACATAAAACCAAAGTTCGAGAAATTCACAGGCGTGTTGAAATTCCACACTCCCGTTTGGATGCCCGATTTCAGCCTATGTAAAGCCGCGACTTATGATGATTTGGGGATCCTTTTTCCAACCCTTTTCCTATCTTTTCCCTGGTAACCACGCCAAAAACTTTGACAATGCCCTTTGTATGGGTACGACAAGTGCACGGGTTGTCAAAGTAATAAAAGTACCCTGGTGAGTGGTACTGTCACCACGGCTCAGGACTCAGGCCATGGCGACAACACCAAAGTCCTGAGCTGGTAGGAACTTTTGTATCTGTATTCGATGGTACAACATCAGCTAATTCACTTGGGCATATATTAGCAGAGTATTTGCACCACAAGGGCCAGTATGTCAGAGTGGGGGTGATTTTCTCAAGACCATACATTAGAAGACTCCTCGTGGGCATGGGTCTGTTGGACGCTATTCGTGGGGCTGAGAAGATGATCATTTCCTCCCCCTTGGCTTAGACACAATGAGACTAATGGGGATGGTGTGCAGACACAGGACGGGAGTGTATATATTGGTTATGCCTGCTCTTGAGATAGCTGAAGGGCGTGATGAAGCTGTTGAGTAGTCTAAGCCTGTTCCCAAGCCACAGGAGGAGCAGAGGGAGGCACCTCCCACCCACAGGAGCCATCTCTAGTGCATATTCTATCTTCTTCCCAAGCCCATGATCATTTCAAGAGGCTCGACAGTGAAGTGGGGGTGCTATGAACTGAGATTGCTGAGGTTCACGTGACATAGGCCGCGAACCATGCTGAGGTGATGGGACGTCTTCGTATCCTATAGCATTTACTTAAGAGAAACGTGACCTCGTCATTTAATATTAGACCCCGGGCTCCACCGACTCCACCAGCATCACCAGCACTAGTTGACCCACCAGTAGTATCCTCACCACCACCAATAGCAGTAGAGCCAATTGAGCCTGACTTGTATCCTATAGCACTTTTACTTTACTTGTTTTTTGTATTTTATTTTTGCGTCTTATTTGGACTTGTACTACTCGGAAAGGATCTTCCTTATGAGTTTATCTTTTATTTTCAGTTTCGAGTTGTATTTCATTGCTTTATCTTTATATACTCGAGTTATTTTGTTTTTGTTGAGCTTCACTGAACCCCCTTGTGTATACGTGCAGATGGTCTTGTGAGTATGGAATTTGAGGTATAGTCATGGACACGGTCAATGTGATATTCACATGTCCGTATGTGCTCCACAGCCCATTGGAACTCAACTCTGAAGGAAATTAGCTCTATCAAATATACCATTAGGAGTTCAGGGGAGTATTATTTCAATTGCCCACTTCCAAATATGTTTTTCATTGCTTTATATTTTATTGTGCTTGCATGCGTACATTGAGGGCAATGTACATCTTAAGTGTGTGTGTGTGTGTGTGTGAGAAATTCACATTTCACATGTTCTATACTTATGTGTTGATTGTGCATGCTCATTTAGCCAATGGCGGTTCACCTTAGTTGCAACGACTATATTCTTAAGTTTAGGAGAATCTTTAACATTGAATGTTCTCATGCTCTAGTTTTTACTTGAATTTTTAGGAATTTTTGCCCGATTGACACTTGTTGCGCTACTCATTCATTAAACTTTGTAGAAACTCATGAAGCTACTCTCATAGGTTAGATACTAGTTATGCCCTAATGAGAGAAAGAGCTATCTCATTTGATGAGTGAAAGCTACTACCCCGGTAGAAAGAGCTACCACCTCGAAAGTGTGAAAGCCACCATACCCGCCGCTTCGGAAAGGGCTACCTTAGAGGATATGTGAAGCTACTACTTTCCCCTTTCTTTTTGTACATAAATAAGTCCTTATACTTAGACCTTTGAGGAGTACACGTTGGGCTGACTTGAGTGAGTTCACACACACTTACACGATTTCGGGTTTGTTGTCTTTTTCTATTCGAGTTTTTAGCTAGAGCATTGATTTTTTTTTTAGCTAGAGCATGCTTTGGTCAACCTAAGGCCTAGTACTTTCAAGATTTCCATTTTTTATGCTTTAATGTTTTATTTTTGCTTGAGGACAAGCAAAAGCTTATGTGTGGGAGACTTTGATAAGTGCTTGTGTATTAGTAATAGGAAGTATTCTTTTCTTATATTGAGCATTACTTTTCTCAGATTTTATCGCTTATACATGTGTATTTATGTTCTTTTGTACAAATAGGGTTGTGGAGACAATAGTGGAAGAAAGGAGCCAAAAGTAGATCGTGGGTGCACTTTGTTGACGAAATCTTGGGGTGAACAAACTTGAAGACACTAGTTGTGATCAAAGACACGTGATTGTGTGACAACCTATATCGTGCTCAAACAAACACATGGTTTAGAGAGGCACAAAGACAGTCACATTCATGTGTTCCAACTTGTGCAAGGCTAGCAAGATCTCTATCAATGTGACATTATTGAAGATACAACACGATCTACCGCGTGGATGTGTGCCCATTCATGTGGCCTCAATGAAGAGTGTGGATTTGGGAACATTTTGGCAAAGTGCTGTAGTAATTTACAGTACAAAATCACTGCAGCAGTTACTGTTCATAGCTAACAGAAAACTGAAGTTCTAGATATTCACATGGGCTTGTGGAAATTTCACAAGTCCGTGTGGATGCCTGATTCCAGCCTATTTAAGGCTGTGACTTATGATGATTTGGGGATCCTTTTTCCAATCTTTTTCCCATCTCTTACCCATGTTTGGAGGCTCTCATGGCTTGGGTTTGGAGAGGCTTTGTGAAGGCTTTTAGAATGGTTCTACGGCCTTCAACACCGCATTCCATCAGGAGATAGTTATTGGGGAAGCTTTTGTTGGTATCGATTCGGCGAGGTGTGCCATAGGCTTGATGAGGGAACCTTTAAAGAAGATGAGGCTACCTCACTAGACCATCAACATGGACACCAAGGGGTTTTACTTATGGATTGCATGTTTTTACATTCAATTTCATTATTGATTGTATCATGGTCAATAGAGAGCTAAACCCCTAGTGGGTGCTCGGACTTGAAAACCCTAGGATGCTTTTGTTTCATTGACCTTTCATTATATTTTTTTAATTGATGTTCTAATTGAGTTCCAATATTGAATGCTTGTTGAGTTGATTTTCCCTTAGAGTAACACTAGGGTTGAGAATCTTTCTTGGTAATCATCGTAGATGAGTGACACACTGTGAGGGTTAGACAAAGCTAGGTTGGAGACGGTTGAGAGGGTGAATCGAGAGGTAGCAGAATGTCCCCTTTCTTTTCTGGTGTGATTTATCCTACCACCGTGTTACAAAAGTTCTTTGCGGTTATAATAGAGTGAAGTGCTAAGAGAGAAACTCCGTTGGAGCTTAGTTGTGCAAGATACAGAGTGAAGTGCTGAAGTAATCCTTAGTGCTGGGGATTAATTGTGACTAAGGGTCTTTCACCTGGACCAAAATGTTAGATCTATATTAGGAAAGAGGGTTTATCACTTGGAGTCCCTAGAGCTTTAAGCAACCTTACATAGTGTGAGGTGTTGAGACTGAGCGATTTCTCCTCTAGGGCATGATGTAGGTTTAGTCATGGTTGACCTTAGGTTTGGGACCATGTGTTTAAGGGTTTTCATGACTCATTAGACATCTTTTGGGAGACATAATGATTAGTCTTGCACTTGAAGCAATAATCCTAGGGTGAGCAACGTTTGGGTGCTCCACCTTCTATCGATTGCCTCTCCTCTCATGTTATTGTGTCTCTCTTTCTTGCTTTCTTTATTTCTTTTATTTTTCACATTGATATTGTTCGCACCTCTATTGATCCATCTTCACCATAGTTAAATAGCAAATCTTGTGTTTCTAATCACGATTCCCTGCAGATATGACTACCCACTCACCAGGGTGCTTTTATTACTTCGACAACCGGTACACTTATAGTACACACACAAAGGGTGTTGTGAGCTGGAAAAGTTTTAGAAGCCAAGTTTTTCTGACCAACTCTCTTTGCTGATGCTCGGAATTTCGTCAGAACCTATGATCAATGTCAACGGAGCAGGAATTTATCTAAGTTTGATGAAATAAAACAAACCCCTATTCAGCAGTGTGAGGTATTTGAAGTTTGGGGGATTGATTTTTGGGGACCCTTTCCTAACTCAAATGGAAATTGATTTGTGTTGGTGGCAGTCGATTATGTTTCCAAGTGGGCAAAAGCAAAGGCACTTCCATTAAACAATACTCGGGTGGTAGTGAAATTATTGAAAAAATTGTTTTCCTAATTCGGTGCACCCAGAGCTATCATAAGTGACAGATGGACCCATTTCTGCAAAGCCCAGTTTGAAAAAGTGATGAAAAAATTTGGTGTACATCATCGGATTACTACTGCATACCACCATCAAACTAGTGGTCAGGTTGAAGTCACCAATCGTGAATTAAAAAGGATACTGGAGAAGACTGCACATTATAACAGACGCAATTGGTCGGAATGGCTGGATGATGCACTTTGGGCCTACCAAATGGCATATAAAACCTCTATGTAACACACATCGTATCGACAGGCCTATCGAAAGACGTGCTATCTATCGGTTAAACTGGAGCATAAGTTATACTGGGAAATTAAGTTCTTAAATTTAAATTTAGATGACGCAGAGTAAAACAAAAGTTTCAACTGATTGAGCTAGAAGAATATCGACACAATTCTTATGAGAATTCATGGCTATATCAAGAGAAAATCTGACGAATTCACGATCAGCGAATCAAAGATGATAAGTAGTTTCCCCATGGTGGGGTAGAGATCTCAAATCTGAAGAAGGAAACTTTCAAGGTTAATGGGCATCGTTTGAGGAATTACACTATTAGAGATGAAAATATTCTATATGGGCCCGGTACAACATACTCGCTGTTGACACATCCCTTGCGTGTGTGTACCATAAGTGCACGGGTTGTTGAAGTAATAAAGTATCCTGGTGAGTGGGTAGTCGTATCCAAAATGAATAGTGATTAGAAACACAAGAATTGCTATTTAACTATGGTGAAGATGATTCAAATGGTGTGAACAATATCGATGCAAATAGAAATAAGAAGAACAAGAAGGAGATGTAATAATATGATAGTAGAGCCAATCGATAGAAAATGGGGTACCCGGATATTTCTCACCCAACGACTATCGCTTCAATGCAAGACCGATCATTATATCTCCTAACTAATGTTTAATGAGTGATGGAAATCCTTAAACACACGGTCCCAAACCTAAGGTCAACCGTGACTAACCCTATACTGTGCAAGGTTGCATACAGCTCTAGGGACTATAAGTAATAAACCATATTCCCTAATCAAGATCTAACCCTTTGGTCTAGGTGAAAGACCCCTAGTCATAATTAAGCCCCAGCACTAAGGATTACTTCAATGCTTTACTCTATTGCTTGCGCAACTAAGCCCAGTGGAGTTCCTCTCTTAGCACTTCACTCTATTGTGACCGCAAAGAACTCTTAGAACACAGAGGTAAGATAAATCACACGAGAAGGGATAGGGGATGTTCCGTTGCCTCTCAACTCACCCTCTCAACCCTCTCCAATCTAGCTTTGTTTAACCCTCATGGTGTGTCACTCATCCACAAGGATTACCAAGATGGATTCTCAACCCTAGTGCCATTCTAAGGAAAAATCACTTAAACAAGCATTCAAGATTGGATCTCAATTAGAACATCAATTAAAGAAAACATAATGAAAAGTCAATGAAACAGAATCATCCTAGGGTTCAAAAGTCCAAGCACCCACTAGGGTTTTACCTCTTGATGGAGCAAGATACAATCAATAATGAAATTGAAAGTAAAAACATGCAATCCATAAGTAAAACCCGCTTGTAGTCCGTATCGATGGTCATGTGGAGTAGCCTTGTCTTCTCCAAAGGTTCCCTTGTCAAGCCTAGGGCACACCTCACCGAATCGATATCGACAAAAGCTCCCCCAATAACTATCTTCCTAAGGAACACAGTGTTGAAGACTGTAGAACCACTCCAAAAACCTTGCCAAAGCCTCTCCAAATCCTTGCCGTGAGTGCCTCCAATGTCGGGGAAAAGATGGTAAAAAGATTGGAAAAGTATTATTCAAAACACCTCAAGTCGCCACTTAAATAGGACTGGAATCGGGCATCCACATAGGCATATGGAATATCCACACACTCGTGTCAATCTCCCGGAATTGAATTTTCAGTGCGCTGTGAACAGTATCTACTATAGTGATTTGCTAAAGTACTTTTCTATAGTAAATTGCTACAGTACTTTACCAAAATGCTCCCGAATCCACACTTTTCATAGAGGCCACATGAATGGCCAGACATCCATGTGGTAGATCACGTTGCATCTTCAATAAAATCACATTTGATGAAGATCTTACTAGTGTTGCACAAGTCAGAACATATGAGCGTGACTGCCTTTGTGCCCCTCTAATTTGCATGTTCACTCGAGTACAATGGAGGTTGGCACAGACTCATATGTCTTTGAGCACAACTTGTGTCTTCACATTTGTTCACTCCAAGATTTCATCAATAAATTGCATCCATGATCTACTTTTGGTTTTTTTCTTTCATTCTTGTCTCCACAACCCTACATGCGCAGAAGAACACAAATACACATGCATAAGCAATAAAACCTGAGAAAAGCAATACTCAATGTAATAAAAAAAATACTTTGTATTACTATTACACAAGCACTTATCAGCTACTCAAACCTCCTTAAACACACCGCAGGTAAGTCAAGCTAGTGACGTTAAACAAGCGCTCCTTCGGAGGCAACCCTAGTTGTGTGTTTTGTAGTGGTTTGTTCATTTTTGGTTTTTCTCTTCACTTGTGGTCATCTTAATGGGTTTCTTTTTCATCTTCTTTTTTTCTTCTAGAATTCCTCTTATTCACCACATTTACCAATAGTTATTCTGGTTGCAATCTTGTATTTTCACCTTTGTTATAAGGAGGAAAGGCCTTTGTTGTGGGAAGTTTCAGGCACAACATGGGCAAGGAACACTCGTCGGTGTGCTACTGAATTTCACTGGCTACCATTTTGAGATTTTCCAGGTGGACACAAGCTTGGCACGATCGTGCCTAGGCGTGACACATCCACCATGCTCGTAACACGATTGTGCCCTCCCTAGTTGTTTTGACCAATTGAGTCCCAATGTATGTTTTTCTTTTCCTCTTGATCTTCACATCTATTCTTATCCATTTATCATGTCGTTCAAGCCTTCTTCAACCCCTATAAAGAGAAAAAAAGAAAAGGGGGGAGGGGTCTTTTGATAGCTTTCATTGCAACAAATCCTCGATGTTATCCATTATTCTCATTTCATCTTTTCCCATATGCAGGTAATATTTCATCGTTTATTCTTGAACATGTCAAGTTTACTTAGTCTCCAGAGTTAGCTTGGGATTTGTGGGCCAGGGTGTCCCTTTGTGTCTTCTATTTCACGTTTGGTTTAACGAGTGTTTCATTTCATGGTGTGCGAGCATCTTAGATTCTTCGGGGTGGATGATCGACGATGGCACGATTGTGTTACTCCATATGACACAATCATGTCATCTCATGTGGACACGGTCATCTTGTTCTTAGAACGATTGTGTCCAAACTGATTTTGCTTGTATTGGTCTAAATTCTTTTGCTAATTTTGTGCAGACAATACTGAGAAAGCGGAAGAGTGCAATTGCAGGGTCATCAGCGGGGCTGATCACCATCAACCTATCTACTGAAATTGTTTGCCAGCCCACATTTTCCTCTTCACTTCATCAAGAACGTTATGCTCGGCTTTCTACTCACATATGAAGGCTGAGATCGAGTAGTAATTGGATGTATGTGCTTGGTACAAGTTGTTGTCCATCAATGAGCCAACTTATCATGATCTCACGCATGAGTTCCTTACTTCTTTTAAACATTGAATTGGTTACAATATTGGGATGACCCGCTGACCATTTGATTCCAACTTTGGGAACATGAGTACTACCTCACCTATACAGATTTGGCGCTGCTCATGGGTCTTTATACACCTTAGTACACTTTGACTGAAGAATATCATAACCTTATTTCTTCACCACCTCTAAGTGAGGTGTAGACCGCTAGATGGAGGAGGTTGAGTGACTTTGGGGTTATGTTTAGGCCGAGCCTCACTTCTTCTTCAACTCTTAAGTCACATGCACTATGAGTTATTCACACAGATTTGAGTGGCACTATTCTTGGATGAATTCGTGGTATGAATTTTTTCATCTTCTCCGATTTTAAATACTTACTCAGCATGGTTGATCAGACTCCATACCATTTGGGATTTTTCATCGCTAATTCCTTCCATCATCAGGCTACTGACACTAGGGGACACTCAATCTGTGCGGGACCATACATCACCCGACTGACTTAGGGAATGGGACTTCTTGGTGACACGGACCACATGCCGACTATTGGGGGCTACAACCCTATTTCCCTCAGAAGTTTACGTTCTATGGGATTTTATTCACCGTCGCATCTCAGTGACGCTGCTGTTTCCACTATAGTTACTCCTTCCTCCTCATTTTCAGCCGCTTCCACTACTCCCCCTACCTTGACTTGTCATTTGTGTCTTTCTTGGCTAGGACGAAGTTTACAGCGTATTGTAGACCATTGTGAATCTTCTTTCACTCCATCATCTAATGATAAGCCCTCGGACGATGGACTCTAATCCAGTGTGCTTTTTTTCTTTGTTCCTTTTGTATCTGCTGTTGTTTTTCCCTTCTTTGTGTTGCTTTGTAGTTTATTTAGCAAGGGGTGTTCCCTGCTATACTGACATTTTGGTTTGTTTACTTTTATAGTTATTACATTTTTGTTTTACTACTGATGTATGCTTCCCTTGTGTTCCATGTTGTATCTCAGGGATTGTGTGGTTGCTTGGAGTTAGCAACACGTGAGAGCAGCACCATCACTCTTCGTGCTTGACTTTGGGGGGATAACACATGTCAAAGACACAACTCATTTCTCCATTCAGGACAGTCGCTTTACCTTTTTCCCCCTACCATTTTCTTCATTTCATTGCATTATTTATTTACATTGAAGCTACTTCCCATTGAATTTAGTTTCATTTGCAAATTTTGTTGACTGTGGGGAACATAAGTTAGGGTTTTCAAATGCACACGCACTAGGTTTTGGAAGTGAGATTATTGTCGTTCTTATGCATTTATGTTTTTATGAACACCTGTGATTCCCCTATGTTTAAAACCTTCATCACCTATCCTTTTGAGATTGGAAGCATTGCACTCATCTCTTTTATTATCGAGTGTTTGGTGGTTTCTTAAGGACAAGCAACAACTCAAGTATGGGGATATTTGATGAGTGCACTTTGGATACATATTTTCATGCCCTAAATCTATCATTTTACTTGTTCTCTAGTTTACCTTTATACACGAGAAGTGCTATTATGGGTATTTTTGCTATATGTGCAAGAATAGGGGACTCAATACAATTCGGAGTGAAATTGGGAAGAAACAAGAAAATATTCAAGAAGATTTCAAGTACTCAAGCTGGACACGGAGTGGACACACTCGTGTCGCACCCACTGAAGATCTCGGCCTTTTGTTGATCCAGCAAGAAGAATGTGTAGAAAGGTGCTTCCAAGGCTGACACGGTCGGACACGATCGTGTCCTTGCTTTTGAAATACCCAGGCTAATAAGTGCTTGTGTATTAGTAATATGAAATATTTTTTTCTTGCGTTGAGCATTACTTTTATCAGGTTTTAGTGCTAATACATGTGTATTTGTGTTACTTTGGTGCATGTATGGTTGTAGAGTAAAATATGTAAGAAAGAAGCTAATGTATATCGTGAATGCACTATTTGATGAAATCTAGGAAGGGATAAATGCGAAGACGCAAGTTGGGCTCAAAGATGTGAGAATGTGTGCCAACCTCCATGTATTCAAGCAATTACAATAAGTTGAAGGGGCCACGAAGACAGTCACATTTGCGTATCCCGACTTGTACAATGATATCAAGATCTTCACCAATGAGGCCTTTTATTGAAGAAACGACGCGATCTACAGCATAAATGTGTGCCCATTTATGTGACCTTGATGAAAAGTATGAATCGGGAGTGTTTTTGGCAAGACTGTAGCAAGTTACTGTTTCAAATCAGTGTAGCAATTACTATAGCAGTTACTGTTCACAGCCCGTAGGGAATCAGAATTTCAAAGAATCCACACGCTCATGTGGAATTTTCACAGGGGCATGTAGAAATTCTATAGGGGCGTTTGTGAAAATCCATAGGGCCGTGTCGATGCCCGATTCTAGCCTATTTAAAGCCGTAATTCAGCCCGATTTAAGGATCCTTTTTTTCCATCTTTTCTCCAACTCTTAAGAGGCTTGCGAAGCGTTCATTCCTTATGTTGAGCATTACTTTTCTCAGGTTTTTACACTAATATGTGTGTTTTTATGTTACTTTTATGCAGGTACGGTTGTGAGGCCAAGTATGAAGGAAATAGGCCAATGTGGATCATAATGCACCTATTTTGGAGGAAATCTTGCTATGGTTCAAACGCGAAGACATAGGTCAGGTGTGAGATACTAGAGTGTGTGCCAACCTCCTCGCATTCGAGTGAGCATATCCATTTGGAGGGGCACAAAGGCAGTCACACTCGAGCATTCCGATTTATGCACATAAAACGAGAGCTCCACCAACATGTATATCATTGAAGAAGCAAGTGATTCACGACGTAAACGTGTGCCCGTTTGCGTTACCCCGATGAAAATATGGAATTGGGAAGTTATTCAGGTCGAAGACTGAAGTAAAGCACTGTAGCATGTACTGTAGTAGCACTGTTCACAGCCGGCGTGTGGAAATGATCCACGGCCGTGTGGAAATTCCGCACGGGCGCGTGTACTGTCCACGCCCGTGGAGTCGCCCGATTCCAGCCCTATTTAAAGCCGATTCAGCCCCGATTTTGGTATTCTTTTTCTCCATCTTTTCCCCAACTTGAGAGAGGGCTTCGACTAGGGTTTTGAGGGGTATTGGCTAGGGTTTTGGAGAGGTTCTACGGCTCCGACATCGCGCATTGTTTGGAAGAAGGTTATTGGGAGAGCTTTCGTCGGCATCAATCCAGCGAGGTGTATCCTAGGCCCGACAAAGGATCCCTTACAACGAGTAGAGGACTCTCTACAAGACCATCTACACGACCATCGAGGGGGTTTCTTTATGGATTCATTGCTTTTACATTCCATTTCTTTGATTGTACTTAGCTCCATGGAGAGCTAAACCCCTAGTAGGTACTTGGGTGATTGTGAACCCTAGGATGTATTCGTTTCATTGAACTTCTTTATTATGCTTTCAATAAATTGATGTTTATTGTGAGTTCCAACCTTGAATGCTTGATTGTATGAACATTTCCCCTAGAGTGACACTAGGGTTGAGAGTTTTTCTTGGTAACCTTGTGAGTGAGTGACACACCATGAGCGTTAGACAAAGCTCGGTTGGAGAGGGTTGAGAGGGTGAGTCGAGAGGTATAGGAGCGTCCCATTTCCCCTCCGACGTGATAGATTCTACCTCTGTTCCTCGAGTTCTTTGAGGCCATAATAGAGTGAATGGTCTAAGGGATGAATCTCCGCTGGGTCTTAGTTGCGCGTGCAACGGATTGAACCGTTGAGAGGATGTTAGTATCTAGGGCTTAATTGTTGTTAGGGACCTTCCACCTGGACAAAAGGTTTAGGTCTATAATTAGGAAGAGATTTATCACCTGGAATCCCTAGAGCTCATTGCAACTTTATTCGAGTGCGAGGTTGAGAGGTTATTTAACTTCTCCTCCGGGACATGAATAGAGTTAGGCATAGTTGACCTTAGATTTGGGACTATGTATGTAAGGATTTCCACGACTCACCATTGCATTGATTAGGAAGCATAATAGAGAGTTCTTGCACTTGAAGCGATTATCCTAGGTGAAGCATCATCCGAGTACCCCATCTTTATCGATTGCCTTACCTCCTCCTTACTTTTGCTCTCTTACTTGTTGCTTTTAATTGTTGAGAATTGAATCATTGTCACACTTATCATTGTTGATATTCCACATAGCTAAGAATCGAATTAAGTGTCTTTACTCCCTACTCCCTGTGGATTCGATACCCGCTCACCCAGGGATTATTACTTCGACAAACCCGTGCACTTGCGGGATATACGCAAGGGGATCATGTCATGGGGCTTAATTGTGACTAGGGGCCTTTCGCCTGGACCAAAGGATTAGGTCTATATATAGGAATAGGGTTTTTCAGTCGGAATCCCTAGAGTGTCTTATAACTTTGCACAGTGTGAGGTGTTGAGACTGATCGATTTCTCCGCCGTGGCATAGTGTAGAGTTAGTCACGGGTGACCTTAGGTTTGGGACTGTGTATCTTAGGTAGAAAAATAGTTGGTTTTGCACTTGAAGTGATAATCCTAGGCAGAAATATATCTGAGTACCCCACTTCATATCGATTACCTTTCTTGTCACTTATTTATACCTCTCTTTCTTATTTCTTTTATTTTTGTCTACATTACATCTTACCAACACAACCATTGTTCCATCTTCGCTTGGTTAAGTAGCAATCTTGGTGTTTTTATTCCCTACTCCTTGTGGATACTATACCCACTCACCTGAGATTTATTACTTCGACAAACCCGTGCACTTGTGAGTCACATACAAGGGGTGTGTCACAGGCCAAAGGTGATTTTATTGAATAACAGGCGACACGGGCTGGGTGCTCTTGACATAATCATCCAACATGATTTCACGTGTCCCTTCCACTGAATCTTCTAGGCAGAAACCCTTAATTTCACTCGGTTTTCCCTCGACATGACACGGTCTGGACATGCTCATGCGCAGACTGTGTCGAGCCGAAATCCTCTTTTTTAACTCCAGTTTTTAGGATTTCCTCTCTATCTTTTGTTCGGGGATGTACTTCTCCACCGGGAGGACAATGATGAGAACAAAGATCATGCTTTTCCACACTTCCTAAAGCTTTAAGGTGTGAGTTGGAGGCACAAGGAAAGTCGTTCAAGCATATGGAGCTCGACATTGGAGGCAAATCTCAAAGAGAAGGAGGTCATGTCTTCTTTCTTTAGATCTAGTGTTATCTCCTCCATGTTGTACCCACCCATGATTGGCTAGCTGGCCACGGTGCCCTGGCTTGAGAACTTTGTCACTTTGTATACTTTATACACTTGTACTCTTTATGATTTACGAAGTTCTTTTGGTTCTTATGTTAAATCTTGTATTGCAAAACATGATGGTGGATTGTCATAGCTGTCATTACTCTAAGGAATGGCATAACTTGGTAAGCTTGAATCCATAGTTATCTTTGCAAAACTTGACATATTTGAGAGCCTTAGTTGTAATATTGCTTTTGAGCACACACTAATGCCTGAGAATGTACCTGGTAAATCTTGAGAGCGAGTGAGTATCGCTAAGTGCTTAGGAAACATCCCGGGCATTGTTCTATTACTGTTGACACTCAATCCAATTGCCTTTATCTTCATCTTTCTTCTTTTTTTTTCTTTTATCTCTTTATTTACCCTTTCAGTATAAAGTAATCTTATCACCATTCTATTTTTCACTAGAGATCAGTGTTCAGTGAGTATTTTTAGCCCAGTCCCTATGGTTCGACAACCCTATCCTTGACAGGGTACCACTATATTACTAGTGTGCGATCCATGGACTTGCGGAGAATGCATTAATCTCCATATAGGCTAGTTTTTTTTTGGGAAACATGCCCTTTACTTGTCATATTAGAACATAAAAGATATTGAGCAGTTATGAATTTTAATTTGAAAAATAGAAGTAGGAAGCATCTTTTATAACCTAATGAGCTTAATAAATTGTGTCATAAAGCTTATATGAGTTCGAGGCTACATAAAGAGAAGACGGAGTGATGGCATGATAGGATAATCAATCAAATATTTGTTATTACCAATCAAAAGGTATTGCTTTATAATAGTCAACTAAATCCTTTTTAGGAGAAATGGAAATCAAACTGGACGAGGTCATACATGGTTAGTGACACTTTTCTTGCTTGCATGGTGATCTTAATCAGTAAAAGTGGGGTCTTCAGGCAATTCTCCCACTAGTATTTAGGTATTAGGTATCAAGTGTGCAAAGTGTTTCTAGAAAGTAGGTTAAGTCATGGAAATCGAAAGATAATCAGATCTTATCTCCTGATCACCAATACTAATCCCTTACAAGATCCTGGTGGAGAAATCTCTTAGTCTCAACACCTCATACCACATTTGACTGCATAGCACTTTAGGGATTCCAAAGGGCATATCCGATTCCTAAGAATAGACCTAACCCTACCTCTAGGTGAAAGGTTCCTAACCCCCTACAAGGTCCCGGTGGAGAACTATCTCAATCTCAGCACCTCACATCATATATGGTTTCTTAGAGCTTAGGGAATATGGAGATAGAATACACCAATCGGAGGGGAAAGGGGTGCTCCGCTATCTCATGGATCACCCTCTCAACCTTCTTCAATCTTGAGGTTCTAACCCTAATGGAGACCTCTCTCCCACCAAGGTGAACAAATCATGCAAACCAAACAACCATTAGATCAATATGGCAAGCAAGCATTAGGAAAACAAGATTGAAACTCAACCAAACTTGGAGTAAATAGAAACACAAAGTAAATTCACACAAGATTAGAATCCTAGGGTTCACAAGCCCAAATACCTTCTAGAGATTTAGCTCACTATAGAGCAATATAAAAAACAAATCATCAATGAATGAAAGTATATAAAAGCCATTGAAATAAGCCCTCCCCTATATCTGAACTAATAGCCTTGATGAAGAGCTTCAAAGTCTTGATGGAAACCACTCTGAAGCTAGTGTTGCCGGTGGCTTCCTTGATGTTATGATGGAGGAGGAATCGATCAAAGTTGGTGAAGAAATGCCTCCTAAGCTGCAAAGAATTCCTCTCTAAATCCTAGCCACCTCACATCTCAAGAGCCATGATAAGTGCTTGTGTATTAGTAATACGAAGTGTTCTTTTCTTATATTGAGCATTACTTTTCTAAGATTTTATCTCTTATTCATGTGTATTTGTGTTCTTTTTTTCATGAAGAGTTTTAAAGGCAATTGTGGAAGAAATGAACCAAAAGTAGATCGTGGATGCATTTGTTGATGAAGTCTTGGAGTGAAAAAATGTGAAGACACAATTTGTGAGCAAAAACATGTGAGAGTGTGCCAACCTTCATTGTGCTAGAGCGAATATACAATTTGGAGGGGCACAAAGGTAGTCACACTCATGTTTTCGAACTTGTGCATAATTAGCAAGATCTTTGTCAATGTGGCTTAGTTGAAGACACGAAGTGATCTACCGCATGGATGTGTTAAATCACTATAGTAGTTACTGCTCATTGCTTGCAAAAAATGAGTGTCCTGGAAATTCACACTTGAGTGTGGAATTTCCACACCCACATGTGGATGCTCGATTCCGGCACTATTTAAGCCGCAATTTTAGACATTTTTTGGATCTTTTTTCCAATCCTTTTCTTAACTTTTCACCATCTATGGAGACGCTCATGCTAGGGGTTTGGATAGCCTTTGGCTAGGTCTTTGGAGTGGTTCTACAACCTTCGACACCGTGTCCCTTTGGAAAAAAGTTATTGGGGGAGCTTTCATCGACATCGATTCGGCAAACTGCGCCCTAGGCTTGACTAGGGAGCCCTTGGAGAAGACGAGGCAACTCCACATGACCATCGATACAGAATTTAATGTTTTACTTATGGATTGCATGTTTTTACATTCAATTTCATTATTGATTGTATCTTGCTCCATGGAGAGCCAAACCAATAGTGGGTGCCTGGACTTGTGATAAGTGCTTGAGTAGACATATTTTTATATATGTTTTACATGTATTGAGCATCATTTTTACTGTGGTTTATGTCTCATATTGTGTATTTGGTGTTCTTTTATGCATATAGGTTGTGAATGCCTTGAAGAGTAAAAAGGAAGCAAAGATAGGCTATAAAGACACAATGTTGGGAGTTCTTGTTCAATTCAAGGACCAAGACACGAGAGCAGTTCATAAACGTAGCAAGTACTGTAGCAAATTCATTTCAAAGATAGGCATTACTGTAGCAAGTTACTGTTCACGCACCCGCATGGAAATTCCGCGCGCCCGCGTGGAAATTCTTGCAGCCCACGCGGGCGCGTGGAAAATCCACACGGGCGCGTGAGGGCACGTGACAGACGCGATCTAAGGCCTATAAATAGCCGTTTTGCCCTATTCTTTCTCATCTTTTGTGCGGCTCTTGAGGGGTGAGACGGCTAGGGTTTGGAGAGGAGGTCTTTGCGGCTTTGGAGGCGCTTCGTCTCCAACTTTGATCGATTCCTCCTCCGTCATAGCATCAAGGAAGCCACCGGTGAACCTAGCTTCGGAGTGGGTCCTTCAAGACGTCGAAGCTCTCCGTCAAGGCCATCAGTTCATATATAAGGGGGTTTATTTCTATGGTTTTAATGTACTTTCATTCATTGATGGTGTGTTTTGTATGTTGCTCCATGGAGAGCTAAAACCCTAGATGGTATTTGGGCTTGTGAACCCTAGGATTCTCATCTTTTGTGGATTTGCTTTGTGTTTCTATTTAATCCGAGTTTGATTAAGTTTCATTCTTGATTGTTTAATGCTTGCTTGCCTTATTAATCTTATGGTTATTTGGTTTTGCATGATTTGTTGCCTTGGTGGGAGAGAGATCTCCATTAGGGTTAGAACCTCAAGATTGAAGAGGGTTGAGAGGGTGAGTCATGAGATAGTGAAGTGTCCCCTTTCCCTCCGATTGGTGTATTCTATCTCCATTCCCTAAGCTCTATGCAACCATATTTGGTGGGAGGCGTGAGATTGCTCGATTTCTCCGCCGGGACCTTGTAGGGGGTTAGGATCCTTCGCGGGAATTAGGGGTTGGATCAATCTTTAGGAATTGGATACAGGTTTGGAATCCCTAGAGTGCTTTGCGGTCATATGTGGTGTGAGGTGTTGAGATTGAGCGATTTCTCCACCCGGGACCTCGTGAGGGGACTAGTATCGGTGATCTAGAGATAGACCCGATTATGTTTGGATTTCCACGACTTAACTTACTCATCATAGAAACACTTTTGCTTATTCGGTACCTAATACCGAATCCTAGGGGGAGCATTGCCCGAATACCCCACTTTTACTGATTGAGATTCTCCTTCCATTTTACCCTTACATATTCGTCTCCGGTGTTAATCTCTTCGCACATTAGATCACCACACTATCCCATTATCATTAGGCTAGATAGCAGAGAAGAAGTTAGTACTAGTAGCCCTGTTCCCTGTGGATTCGACTACCCACTCACCGGGGTAATTATTACTTCGACACCCGCGCACTTGCGGTTTACACGCGCATATTCGGACGTGTCAATTTGTAAACCCTAAGATGATTTTGTTTCATTGATCGTTCATTATGTTTCTTTAATTGATGGTTTTAATTGAGTTCAAACCTTGGATTCTTGTTGAATTGATTTTCCCTTAGAGTAACACTAGGGTTAAGAATCTTTCTTGGTAATCATTATAGATGAGTGACACACCATGAGGGTTAGACAAAGCAAGGTTGGTGAGGGTCGAGACGGTGAGTCGAGAGGTAGCGAAATGTCCCCTTTCGCTTCCGATGAGATTTATCCTACCTCCACATTCCAAGAGTTCTTTGCGGTTATAATAGAGTGAAGTGCTAAGATACAAACCCCATTGGGGCTTATTTGCACGAGCAACTGAGTGAAGTATTGAAGTAATCCTTAGTACTAGGGCATAATTATGACTAGGGATATTTCGCCTGGACCAAAGGGTTAGATCTATATTAGAAAATAGGATTTATCACTTGGAGTCCCCAAATCTTCATGCAACCCCACACAGTGTGAGGCATTGAGAGTATCCCTTTCCGCCAAGGCATAGTGTGAGGGTTAGTCACGGTTGACCTTATGTTTGGGATCTTGTGTCTTATGATTTCCACAACTCAATAGACTTCAGTTAGGAGACATAATTATTTGTTTTGCACTTGAAACAGTAGTCCTAGGGTGAGCAATGTCCGGGTGCCCCATTTTCTATTGATTGCCTCTCCTATTATTCTATTGCATCTGTTTCTTCTTTACTTTTTTTCTATTTGCATTAATATTATTCACACCACTCTTAAATCATCTTCACTATAGTTAAATAGCAATACTTGTGTTGCTAAGTACTGTTCCCTGTGGATATGACTACCCACTCACAAGGTTACTTTATTACTTCGACAACTCGTGCACTTGCGATACGCACTCGCAAGAGTTGGGTCAATGTTTTGGCACTGTTGCCGTGGAATAGGCATTTTGGAAGCATTTTGTACTTTGCTATTTTAGCTATTCATCACTTATTCTATTTCACACTTTCTTATTCTTCCATCGTTCTGATTTGTTTTTCTTTCTTTGGTTGCAGTTCCAGGTTATGACCCAAGGAAACCCTTCGACATTGGTTGAAGGTGATCCAGACATTGGAAGGAATATTCATAGAAGGGGAAAAGAACCTTTGTAAGAATAGTGTAATCAAGCTTAGATAGAAGTGAAGTGTCTCATAATATGGCAGAACAGAATGAGTAGTAGAGGACACTCTTAGATTATGCCAGACCCATAGTTCTTGGCACGTAATCCAGCATTTTGTGGCTAACGATTATGGCTCAGAATTTTGAGCTTAAGCCGGGCTTCATCCAGATGTTACAATAATCAGCACAGTTTAATGGTTTGGCTGATGAGGATCCAAACAATCACATTGAGAACTTCTTGGAAGTGTGCGGCATGCTCAAAATTAATGGTGTTGCGGATAATGCCATCAAGTTTAGGGCCTTCCCATTTTCCTTAAAAGGAAGGGCAAAGTAATGGCTACATTTACTACCTAGACCATCGATCACTACATGAGAAGAGATGGTAGAAGTTTTTCTTGGCCGATATTTCCCTCACGAAAAAACTATAAAGATCAGGAATGAAATATCTTCTTTTGTACAAATGGAATTGGAGTCTCTTTTTGAGACATGGGATAGGTTCAAGGAGCTCCTACAAAAATGACAACGCCCTTGGCGTGTGACCCGCAAGTGCGCGGGTTTATCGAAGTAATAAATCCGAGGTGAGTGGGGTATCGTATCCACTGAGAGTAGGGAATAAAAATACCTAAATTGCTACTTAACCAAGTGAAGATGAATAATAATTTTGTTGATAAGATGTGATGTAAATAGAAATAAAAGTAACAAGAATGAGAGGCACAATTAAGTGAGAGGCAAGGCAATTGACAGAAATGGGGTACTCAGATAATGCTCCCTCTAAGACTTATGCTTCAAGTGCAAGACCTACCATTATACTTCCTAATTAATGCTTAATGAGTTGTAGAAATCCTAAATCACACGCTCCCAAACCTAAGGTCAACCTTGACTAACCCTACACTATGTCTCATTGGAGAAATCGCTCTGTCTCAACAACTCACAATGCACAAAGTTTCATGGAGTTCTAGGGATTCCAAGTGATAAACCTTATTCCTATATGTAGATCTAACCCTTTGGTCCAGACGAAAGTCCCCTAATTACAATTAAGCCCCAGATACTAAGCTCACTTTAATGCTTCACTCTGTTACTTGCGCAACTAAGCCCCAGCGGAGTTCATCTCCTAGCACTTCACTCTATTGTAACCGCAAAGAACTCTAGGAAATGGAGGTAGGATAAATCACACCGGAGGGGAAAGGGGACACTTCGCTCCGCTACCTCTCGACTCACCCTCTCAACCCTCTCCAATCTAGTTTTTTCTAACCCTCATGGCGTGTCACCCATCCACAAAGATTACCAATATTGAATCTCAACCCTAGTGTCACTCTAAGGGAGAAATCATTCAACAGGAATTCAAGATTAGAACTCAAATAAAAGCATCAATTAAGGAAATTATAATGGAAAGTCAAAGAAATAATAACATCCTAGGGTTTACAAAATCCAAGTACCCACTAGGGGGTTTATCTCTCCATGCAGTATAATACAATCAATAATAAATTGAAAGTAAAGATAAGCAATCCATAGGAAAGCCACCTCGATATTCCTGTGGATGGTCTTGTGGAGTAGCCTCGTCTTCTCCAAAGGTCCCTTTGTCCGGCCTAAGGCACACCTCGCCGGATCGGTGCCGACGAAAGCTCCCACAATAACCTTCTTCCAAGCCAAGTGTGGTGTCGAGTCGGGAGAACTACTCCAAAGATGTGCCAAAAGCCTCTCAAAACCCTTGCCGATGGCCTCTCGAGAGATGGAGAAAAGTTGGAGAGAAGGGGGAAAGAAGATCCCCAGAATCGGGCTAAATCACGGCTTAAATAGGGCTGGAATCGGTCATCCACACGCCCCTGTGGATTTTCCACATGGGCGTGGATAATTTCCACACACCCGTGTGGATTCTCTGGAAATCTGATTTTCGGCCAGCCGAAACACTCCCAATTCCACATTTTTCATCGAGGCAACATAAATGGGCACACGTTTATGCCGTAGATCACAACTCTTGTTCAATCCAAAGCCTCGTTAGTGGAAATCTTTCTATCAATGCACAAGTCAAGATACGCAAATGTGACTACCTTCGTGCCCCAATACATTGAGGTTGTCACACATTCCCGTATCTTAGAGCTCCACTTGCATATTCGCGTTTGTTCCTTCCAAGATTCCATCAAATAGTTTGTTTACAATCTACTTTTAGATTCTTTTCTTAATACTTAGCTTCACAACCCAACATGCGCAAAAAAACACAAATACACATGTATTAGCACTTAAACCTGATAAAAGTAAAACTCATTGTAAGTAAAGAACACTTCGCATTCTTAACACACAAGCACTTATCAAACTCCCCCACACTTAAGCTTTTGCTTGTCCTCAAGCAAAGAAATAAAACATTGAAGTGTAGAAGAAGGAAAGATTGAAAGTGCTCTGCCTTAGGTTCACCAAAGCATGCAAGGAGAGCATTCTACAAGTAAGGGAAATTTTAACACTAAATACGAAAAATCAATGCTCTAGCTAAAAACTTGAATGAAAAAGGACAACAACCCAAAATCGTGTAAGCGTGTGTAAACTCGTTCAATTTAACTCAAAGTTCTAAGTATATGGAACTTATTTAACTACAAAACAAAACAAACCAAACAGATGGTAGTAGCTCCACACATCCACTAAGGTAGCCCTTTCTGAAGCGGCCGCTAAGGTGGCTTTCACACTTTCGAGGTGTAGCACTTTCTACCGTGGCAGTAGCTTTCAGTCATCCCATGAGATAGTTCTTTCTCTCATTAAGGCATAACTAGTATCCGACTAACAAGATCCCCTTGCGTATATCCCGCAAGTGCACGGGTTTGTCGAAGTAATAATCCCGGGTGAGCGGGGTCGAATCTACAGGGAGTAGGGAGTAAAGACACTTAATTCGATTCTTAGCTATGTGGAGTATCAAAAATGATAAGTGTGATAATGATTCAATTCTCAACAATTAAAAGCAACAAGTAAGAGAGCAAAAGTAAGGAGGAGGCAAGGCAATCGATAAAGATGGGGTACTCGGTTGATGCTTCACCTAGGAAAATCGTTTCAAGTGCAAGAACTCTCTATTATGCTTCCTAATCAATGCAATGGTGAGTCGTGGAAATCCTTACATACATAGTCCCAAATCTAAGGTCAACTATGCCTAACTCTATTCATGTCCCGGAGGAGAGATTAAATAACCTCTCAACCTCGCACTCGAATAAAGTTGCAATGAGCTCTAGGGATTCCAAGTGATAAATCGCTTCCTAATTATAGACCTAACCCTTTGGTCCAGGCGGAAGGTCCCTAGCCACAATTAAGCCCTAGATACTAAGATCCCCTCAACGCTTCACTCCATTGCACGCGCAACTACGCCCCAGCGAAGGTTCATCCCTTAGACCATTCACTCTATTATGGCCACAAATAACTCAATGAACGGAGGTAGAATCTATCACGTCGGAGGGGAAAGGGGACACTCCTGTACCTCTCGACTCACCCTCTCAACCCTCTCCAACCTAGCTTTATCTAACGCTCGTGGTGTGTCACTCACTCACAAGGTTACCAACAAGAACTCTCAACCCTAGTGTCACTCTAGGGGAAATGTTCATACAATCAAGCATTCAAGGTTGGAACTCACAATAAACATCAATTTATTGAAAGCATAATAAAGAAGTTCAATGAAACGAATACATCCTAGGGTTCACAATCACCCAAGTACCGACTAGGGGTTTAGATCTCCATGGAGCTAAGTACAATCAAAGAAATCGAATGTAAAAAGCAATAAATCCATAAAAGAAACCCCTCGATGGTCGTGTCGATGGTCTTGTGGAAAGCCCTCTACTCGCCGTCCAAGGATTCCTTCGTCCGGTATAGGATACGCCTCAATCAAAGCTCCCCTACCAACCTTCTTCCTAATGGAATCACGATGTCGGAGCCGTAGAACCTCTCCAAAAACCTTGGCCAATACCCCTCGAAACCCCTAGCGAAGCCCTCTCGCAAGTTGGGGAAAAGATGGAGAAAAGAATACTGAAATCGGGGCTGAAATTGGCTTTAAATAGGGCTGGAATCTGGCGACTAAATGGGCGTGTATAATGTCACACGCCCCTGTGGAATTTCCACACGGGCGTGGATAATTTCCACACGCCCGTGTGGATTCTCCATTTCTCTGATTTCTCGGCCGGTTGTGAACAGTGCTGCTACAGTACTTACTACAGTGTTTTACTACGGTAACCTGCTGCAGTACTCTGCCGGAAATACTCCCAAATTCCATACTTTCATTAGGGTAACGCAAACGGGCACACGTTTACGTCGTGAATCACCTGCTGGTGGATCTCTTGTTCTTATATGCATAAGTCAGAATGCTCGAGTGTGACTGCCTTTGTGCCCCTCCAAATGAATGTGCTCACTCGAATACGAGGAGGTTGGCACACACTCTAGCATCTCACACCTGACCTATGTTTTCGCGTTTGAACCTTAGCAAGATCTCCTCCAAAATAGGTTCATTATGATCCACATTGGCCTATTTCCTTCATACTCGGCCTCACAACCCTACCTGCATAAAAGTAACATTAAAACACACATATTAATGTAAAAACCTGAGAAAAGTAATGCTCAACATAAGGAATGAACGCTTCGCATTCATATCGCACAAGCACTTATCGCCGACTTATGAGAGTAGCTTCATACTTCATACGTGGTAGGTCTTTCCACCCCAAATGCACAACTAAACCTTCTTTATTTTCTTTTTTCCAAATTTTTTTACAAAATAGAACTAGAAACAAAACTGATTAGTCCCTTAAACATCGAACTTGAGTTTCCAAAACAGTTTCATGAGCGGGTGGTGCAACAAGTATCAATCGGGCAAAAATTCCTAGAAATTCAAGACCAAACTAGAGCATGAAAACATTCAATGTTAAAACTTCTCCTAAAATCAAGAATACAAACATTGCAACTAAGGTGAACCGCCATTGCCTATATGAGCATGTATGTCAATCAAAATTTATGTAAAGGACTTGTGTAATGTGAACTCCCCCACACTTAAGATGTACATTGCCCTCAATATACACATGCAATCTCCATAGAAAGTTTAGAAATCAAGAAAAGTATATGGGAGTGGGTAATCGAAACAACACTCCCCTAACTCCTACTGTTGCGTTTGATAGAGCTAAATCCTTGGAAGTAAAGTTCAAACGGGTTGTGAAGCACACACGGCCCACATTGGCTGTGTCCATAACTAGTTCTCAATTCCTATACTGACAAGACCATCTGTACACATACATAAGGGGGTTCACTAAAGCTCAATAAAAACAAAAACAGTTCGAGTATATAAAAGATAAGGCAATGAATACAACTCGAGACAAGAAAACGAAATAAAAGACATACTCAGAAGGAGAATCCTTTATGAGTAGTGCAAGTCTAACAACAATACAAAATGAAATAACAAGAAAGAAAGAAAGAAAGACACGTCAAGCGTCGGTGTCATCTGCTGTCGGCTCTGCTACTGCTGGTGGTGGTACATAATCAAAAAGTGCGGTGGATTTGGTGATGGTAATGCTGGAGGAGCCGGAGAGGTTCGGGGTCACAGCACAAATGGTGATCTCGTATCTCGCTCTATCAATTGCTGTAAAATGTCGAAACGCGCCATGAACTCAGTGTGCTACATGACCTATGTCACGCGAACCTGAGCAATCTCAGTCCGGAGTACAGCTACTGCACTCTCGAGCCTCTCAAAATGATTATAGGCTCGAGATGGAGAAAACATGCGCACTAGGGGCGGATCCTATGCTACAGGTGTCTCCTCAGTTTCTGTGTGCTCTGGCTGCAGCCCAGGATCGCCCTGACGAACCTCCACTATGTCATCTCTGCCCCCTATTGTCTCTAGTGTAGGTATAATCAACGCATACACTCCCGGCTGACACCTACGAACCATCCCATCAATCTCATAGTCTCTATACCCAGGAGAGCAGGCATAGTCACCTTCTCGTCCCCTCGGATCGCATTAAGTAAGCCCATACCGACGACTAACCTCATCATATAGGGACCAAAGAAGAGGGCACCGATCCTGGCATACTGCCCCTGATGTCGTATATACTCTGCCAGGATGTGTCCCAAGTGTAGCGGTGTGCTCTGTACCATAGAGTATAGCTATAGCAGCCATGCATCGGTGACCGAAAGGTGCCAATACTATCACCACGTCCATTCACTAACCTGCTCAGAATGGTGTGAATGTATCTGTAACTCAGCTGGGAGAGGCAGGTGGCCTTTGAAACCACGGGCTCAAGCGCCCTTGTCTACACTAACGCACTGTGTCATGCTGCAGGGCATCAAACACCCAGGATAATCCATGGGCAACTGCTCATACTCCTCGACTCTCTAGATGCACGCATCATATAGCCCCATCCATATCGAAAACTGAGTCACACTCAAGCTATGGTATTGTCTGAGGGCACGAAACTGTATAGTTCCTATACTGTTAAAACTAGAATACGAGTGATCAAACTCGAATGATGCTAAAACCTCGAGTGTCATTGTGCAGATGGCAGGCTCTCTAATTGACAATAAACGGCCCCAACTTCCAAACACACACATATCCTTTATCTCCTCCACCATATCTCCTGCTGTCTGGATCTCTCTCAAAGTGTCTATGTTAGGAAAACATGACTGTCCAAATCGTAACTTTGACAACCTCTCAAAGCGAGCCTGGTGCTCAGGAATCGCAAAATCCATGCGTTCGGCCTCAGGCGATGACTCTCGGGGGCGCTTGCCATCATGTTTCTTCGATTTGGGGGCCATATCTGCAAAATTAAAACATAAATTGATCAAAAGCATTCAAAAATTAATTCTAGAAAATTCCACACGCCCGTGTGGATCCACGGGGTGTGAAAACCGCACGGTTGAATGCTAAAACATCAAAAATACATATCAAAATTACTCAAAAACACTTTCTAAGCATACAATTGTCGTCTAATTGTAGGAACAAAGTAACATTCACCATTTTAATTGATTAATATCAAGTATGATGAAGAAAAGAGAGAATTAAGGGTTACCGATGAGATGAAGTTAGAAACTTTGGATTAAATCTGGAAAAACTTAAGCAAATTTCTCTCAATCAATGGTGCCAGGTTGGGAGAAGGGTTAGGAGTGTTCTTTGAGTGATTGGGAGTGTGAGAATGAAGAAGAGCGAAAAGGTTTTTAATGAAAACCTGTAGCTCTTGCATTTCTGTACATTCACACGGGCGTGTGGAAATTACCCATGCCCGTCTGACTCCACAAGAGAGCTCCACAGGAGCAGACGCACGCCCCTGTGTATTCTCAGGAGAACACTCATTGCCTCTGAATGCATCCACACGGGTGTGCGGAAATTACCCACTCCCGTGTGCTCGACCCACAGAGGCATCTCCATGCCCCTCTGGTTTCTCTGTCCATCCGAGAAAAATTCTGTAAGTATTTCCCACGCCCGTGCAAAAATTCCACATGGGCATGGAACCTCACAGGGCCAGTTCAAAGAGGCGCACGCACGCCCTTGTGTATTCTCGGGATGGAGAAGAGCTCTTTTGCAGAGATCCGTATGGGCGTGTGGATATTACCCACGCCCGTGTGTTTGTTACTGGGTCATCCACAGGGGCAAGTCCACGCCCCTGTGTCTTCTCGGGAAAATTCTCTAAGTTTCTGCAAGAAGACACACGCCAGTGCGTAATTACCCACGGGCGTGCGACTGTCACAAGGTTGCTCACAGGGGCGAGGCCACGCCCCTGTGCCATCTCTAGATGAGTTTTGAACGAAAACGCACGCACGTGCGAAAATTCTACACGGGCGTATGTTTTCTCTTGACACTTAGAAAACTTTGCATGCTCTACAGAAAATTTTTGAAAACAAAAATACACTCAGAGCCTGCCTAACAATGCAATTTTAATAAAAGAAAATGTGAAAAACACGCTCAAACGACCAAGATTCTTCACCACACACGATTAAGCACATGATAACACCATAATGTCTATGAGAAAATCACAGCAAAAGCATCTAAGAATCTCCTTGCTTGCTTCATCTTCTGAAGCATCTTCTTCATGATCCCTGAAGAAGATGGTACCTTCTCCTCTAGACCAAGTGAGTGGGGTATCGTATCCATAAGGAGTAGGGAATAAAAATACCTAAATTGCTACTTAACCAAGTGAAGATGAATAATAATTGTGTTGATAAGATGTGATGTAAACAGAAATAAAAGTAACAAGAATGAGAGGCACAAGTAAGTCAGAGCTAAGGCAATCGATAGAAATGTGGTACTCTAACAATGCTCCCCCTAAGGCTTATGCTTCAAGTGCAAGACCTACCATTATACTTCGTAATTAATGCTCAATGAGTCATGGAAATCCTAAAGTACGCGATCCCAAACCTAAGGTCAATCGTGATTAACTCTACACTATGTCCCGGTGGAGGAATCGCTCAGTCTCAACACCTCACACTACATAAAGTTGCATGGAGTTCTAGGGATTCAAAGTGATAAACCCTAATCCTATGTGTAGATCTAACCCTTTGGTCCAGGCGAAATACCCCTAATTATAATTAAGCCCCAGATACTAAGGTCACTTCAACGCTTCACTCTGTTGCTCGCACAACTAAGCCCCAGATACTAAGGTCACTTCAACGCTTCACTCTGTTGCTCGCATAACTAAGCCCCAGCGGAGTTCATCCCTAAGCACTTTACTCTATTGTAACCGTAAAGAAATCTAGGAAATGGAGATAGGATAAATCACACCGGACGGGAAAGGGAATGCTCCGCTGCTTCTCGACTCACCCTCTCAACCTTTCCAATCTAGCTTTATCTAACCCTCATGGTGTGTCACCCATCCACAAAGATTACCAATATTGACTCTCAACTCTAGTGTCACTCTAACAAAGAAATCATTCAACAAGAATTCAAAATTGGAACTCAAATAAAAGCATCAATTAAGGAAAGCACAATGGAAAGTCAAAGAAACAATAACATCCTAGGGTTTACAAAATCCAAGTGCCCACTAGGGGATTTAACTCTCCATGCAACACAATACAATCAACAATGAAATCAAAAGTAAAGATAAGCAATCCATAGGAAAACCCCCTCGGTATTCATGTTGATGGTCTTGTGGAGTAGCCTTGCCTTATCCAAAGGTCCCCTTGTCCGGCCTAGGGTACACCTCGCTCGATCGGTGTCGACGAAAGCTCCCCTAATAACCTTCTTCCAAGCGAAGCACAGTGTCGAATCTGGAGAACCACTCCAAAGACATGCCAAAAACCTCTCAAAACCCTAGCCAACGGTCTCTCAAGAGATGGAGAAAAGTTGGAGAGAAGAGGGAAAGAAGATCCCCAAAATCAGGATGAATCGCGCCTTAAATAGTGCTGGAATCCGACATCCACAAGCCCCTGTGGACTTTCCACACGTGCATGGATAATTTTCACACGCATATATGGATTCTCTGGAAATCTTATTTTCAGCCGGTTGTGAACAGTAACTGCTGCAATATCTTGCTATAGTGATTTGCTGCACTACCTGCTACAATACTCCGCCGAAACACTCCCAATTCCACACTTTTCATCTAGACAACATAAATGGCCATAGGTTTATGCTGTAGATCACAACTCTTCAATCAAAAGCCTCATTAGTAAAGATCTTTCCATCAATGCACAAGTCAGGATATGCAAATTTGACTGCCTTCATGCCCCTCCAACTCATTGTAATGCCTTGAATACATGGAGGTTAGCACACATTCCCGTATCTTAGAGCTCCACTTGCATCTTTGCATTTGTTCCTTCTAAGATTCTATCAAATAGTGCTCTCACGATCTACTTTTGGCTTATTTTCTTAATACTTAGCTTGACAACTCTACATGCACAAAAGAACACAAATACGCATGTATTAGCGCTTAAACTAGATAAAAGTAATGCTCATTGTAAGGAAAGAACACTTCACATTCTTAACACACAAGCACTTATCAAGAAATATCCTCAACATGGGCTTCCCGAGTGGATGATTATTCAAACTTTCTACAGTGGTTTGAACCCGAAGCACGAAGTAGTTGCTCGATCTTTGCGGCGGGAGGTACCTTAGGAAGTAAGATCCCTGAAGAAGCCCGACATCTCATCGAAGAAATTGCTATGAGTAGTTATTAGTGGAACACACGGGATAGAAAGAAGGTAGCCAAACTTCATGAGATCGATCACGATCACCTCATTGGCGGTCCAGGTTGAGTGATTGAGCAAGAAGTTGAGACACTCTAACTCCTATTAGAGTAGCTACCGCGATGAGTTACACTGGTGAGGGAGAGGACATCGCCGTCCGATTTTCCCTATTTCGATTGGTGGTACTACTTCCGTGGAACAGGTTGATTTTATAGGTAATGCGATGAGTGGTCAAGGAAATCCATATAGCAATACCTACAATTCAGGGTGGAAGAGCCACCCAAACCTTTCTTAGAGTAATCAAGGGCAACAGAAGACTATAGCACCACCGGGTTTCTAACACCAACCACGACAAGCCCCAAACATGGAGAATAGCGTTTCAAGGTTGGAAAACTGGATAACCGACTTAGAGAAATCTTTAACCAAGTTCATTTCATCATCTGATACAAGAATTCAATCAGTTAAAGCCACACTTTGTAACCACACCATATCATTGCATAACTTGGGGAATCAAGTGGGACAAATTGCAAAGTCAATCTCGGAAATTCCTTAAGGGAGTTTGCCTAGCAATATGGAGACTAATCCTAGAGAACATGTGAAGGCGATCACTTTGAGAAGTGGTCATGAAGTTGAAGGCAGACTCCCTAGTCAGAAGATCAATGTTGAGTCACCCATGGTCGTGGAGGTTGAGGAGAGAGCCAAAGAGAAGGAGGTGGCACCCCCACCTTACAAGCCAAGAATCTCTTATCCTTCAAGATTGAAGAACGACCAAAATGATGAGCAATACAATAAGTTCTTGATTTTATTCAAGCATGTTGCACATCAACATCCCATTTAGGGAGGCATTGTCTCATTTGCCTCGATATACGAAGTTCCTCAAGGACATCTTAACCAAAAAGAGGAAATTGGAGGAGAATGCATCTGTAATCCTGGATGCTACTTGTTCGCCTATGTTACAAAGGAATATGCGAACAAGAAAAAAGACCCCAGAATCATTCTGTGCAACGTTGGTGATTTGGGTAAAGAAAATGCATTGGTAGATTCAGGGCCTTATTCATTTTTTCAAAAGCTAGGATTGGGAGAGCCTAGGCCCACCTAGATGACACTTCAATTGGCCAATCGAACAATTAGACATCCGAGGGGCATCATTAAAGATGTACTTGTGAAAGTTGATAAGTACATATTTCCTGTGGACTTTGTGGTGTTAGATGTTGATGAGGATGCCGAGGTTCCGTTGATACTTGGGATGTCATTCTTGCACACTTCCAAGGCTCTTATTAATATGGACGGTGGAGAGTTGACACTGTGAGTTGGTAATGACAAGATGACATACCGCCTCGTCGAAGCCATGCACATTCTCTTGACTTTGATGACACCCTGTATTTTTTTGACACCACTGATGAGCTAATTGATGAATACATACAAAAAATAAAGTGTCCGGACCCCTATGAGTGGTTGCTAGATCGAGAGGTGGAGAATGAAGAAGTGTTGACACTTGGTCTAGAGGATAAGTGACACATCCTTTTCGTGTGTACCGCAGGTGCACGGGTTTGTCGAAGTAATAATATCCTAGTGAGTGGGTAGTCGTATCCATAGGAAATAGTGACCAGAAGTACAAAGATTGCTATTTAACTAAAATGAAGATTAATCGATAGTGCCATGAACAAAATCAATGCATATAGAAACAAGTAAAGAAGAAGGAGGCACAAGTAAATGATAGGAGAGGCAATCGATAGAAAGTGGGCCACCCAGACATTGCTCACCCTAGGACTAGTGTTTCAAGTGTAAGACCGACCATTATATCTCTCAACCAATGCTTAATGAGTCATGGAAATCCTAAAACACACCGTCCCAAACCAAAGGTCAACGGTGACTAACCCTACACCATGCCCTGATGGAGAAATCGCTCAGTCTCGACGCCTCACACTGTACAAGGTTGCTAAAAGCTCTAGGAACTCCAAGTGATAAACCCTATTCCCTAATATAGATCTAACCATTTGGTCCAAGCGGAAGACCCCTAGTCACAATTAAGCCCCTAATACTAAGGATTACTTCAATGCTTCACTTTGTTGCTTGCGCAACTAAGCCATAGCGGAGTTTGTCTCTTAGCACTTCACTCTATTGTGACCACAAAGAACTCTTGGAACATGGAGGTAGGATAAATCACACAAGAGGGGAAAGGGGACGTTCTGCTACCTCTCGACTCATCCTTTCGATCCTCTCCAATCTTGCTTTGTCTAACCCTCATGGTGTGTCATTCACTCACAAGGATTACCAATGTAGACTCTCAACCCTAGTGTCACTCTAATGTAAAATTCATTAAACAAGCATTCAAGATTGGTACTTAATTAAAGACATCAATTAAAGAAAAATAATAGAAAGGTCAAAGAAACAATATCATCCTAGGGTTTACAAGTCTAAGTACCTACTAGTGGTTTAGCTCTCTATGGAGCAAGATAGAATAAATAATGAAATTGAAAGTAAAATATGCAATTCATAAGTTAAACCCCCTTGGTATTCGTGTCGATGGTCTTGTGGAGTAGCCCCATCTTCTCCAAAGGTTCTCTTGTCAAGCCTAGGGCACACCTCGCCAAATCGATGCCGACGAAAGCTCCCCCAATAACTATATTCCGAAGGAACACGATGTTGAAGTTCATAGAACTACTCCAAAACCCTTTCCAAAGCCTCTCCAAACCTTAGCCACGAGCGCCACCAAAGATGAGAAAAGATGGGCCAAAAGATGAAAAGAAGATCCCCCAAAATGGCTTAAATCACGACTTAAATAGGGTTGGAATTGGACGGGCGTGTGGAATTTCTACATGCCCATGTGAATCTCCAGAAATTGAACATTTAGTCAATTTCTCGGTTGGACAGAGAACACACAGGGACGTGTGGGTGCCCGTGTGAGTCAGACACACGTGCATGGGGAATTTCCACACGCCCATGTGGTTGCATTCAAAGATAATTAGAAGCTATCCCGAGAGCACACAGGGGGTGTGTCAGCCCCCGTGAGCTCTCCTATGGAGTCACATGGGCGTGGGTAATTTCCACATGACCGTGTGGATATACAGAACGCCAAGGGGCCTAACTTTCCTTTAAAATCTACTTACGCCTCTTCAATCTATAACTCCAAAACACTCGAACAATTGCTTCTTCTCACTTTCCAGACCGTTTTCCATCTATATATAGAGGATTTAGGGTGCTTTCTGGCCATATTCAAGATTTTTCACTTCCATTTCATCTGTAAGCCCTCTTTCCCTTTTTTGTCTTCAATCTTGATTTATTTTATGTAAACAGGTGATTGTTGCTTTGATTTCATGTTTAAATGGTTGATGCATGTTTTAGAGTGATTTTAGAATGAATTTGTGATGTATTTTTGGGATTTTTGCATAGTGGCCTGTTTGGCTTTCACGCCCCGAAGATCCACACGGGCGTGTGGAATTTCCACACGACCGTGTTGATTTCTACAGCATTGATTTCTTGAGTTTATTTAATCGATTCTTTTTTCAATTCTTATAGATATGGCCCCTAGAACAAAGAAAGTAGCCAAAAAGCATCCACGTGAGTCTTCTCCTGAGCTAGGGCAGTTAGAGTTTGCGATTCTTGAGGACCAGGCTAAATTTGAGTGACTGTCAAAGCTTAAGTTCGGTCAGACACAGTTTCTGGACTTGAGCGCACTCAGGGAGTTACAACTGGGAGATGATATGGTGGACGAGGTAGAGGAGCTCCTATCCATGGGTACCAGGAGGAGATTACTATCTATACGAGAGCCAGCTATTCATATGCTTACTCTAGAGGTATTGGCATCGTTTGAGTTTGATAGACCATATAGCAGTTTTTTCAGCATCGACACTATTCAGTTCAGTGTATTCAAATGACACCACCACCAGCACAAATTGATCCACCCGCAGTTGTTTTGCCACTAGTAGAAGCAACAGAGCCTACTAAGCATGACACCGATGCTTGAGGCGTCTTTATTTTATTTGTTTTCTGTATCTTTATTTTAGCATTATATTTTAGACGTATACTACTCAAAAAGAATCTTCCTTCTGAGTTTAGCTTTTATTTTCAGTTGATTTGAGTTGTATTTCATGTCATACCTTTATATACTCGAGTTATTTTGTTTTTGTTGAGCTTCACTAAACCCCCTTGTGTATACATGCAAATGGTCTTGTGAGTCTGGAAATTGAGGATTAGTCATTGGCACGGTCAACGTGACATTCACATGGCCGTGTGCGCTCCACAACCCATTGGAACTCAACTCTCAATGAATATAGCTCCATCAAATGTGTAATTAGGAGTTCAGGGGAGTATTGTTTCAGTTACCCTTCTACACACATGTTTTTGATTGTTATATGTTTTATTGTGCTTGCATGAGTACATTGAGGGCAATGTACATCTTAAGTGTAGGGGGAGTTCACATTACGCATGTTCTATGCTTTTGCTTCATTGTTCATACTCATGTAGCCAATGACAGTTCAACTTAGTTGCAATGCTTGTTTTCTTAAGTTTAGGGGAATTTTTAATATTAAATATTTTCATGCTCTAGTTTACTTGAATTTTTAAGAATATTTACCCGATTGACACTTTGTTGCACTTCTCACTCATTAAACCTTGTGGAAACTCAAGTTCGACATTTAAGGGATGATAAGTGTCTAAATGTACGTATTTTAGTATATGTATTTTATTCATGTAGCATGTATTTTCAAAAGAATCGATGCCCGTTTTATGCTTAATAGACTATTATTTGCTTCACAGGGCATGGAGAAGCCATGGAGGGCATGAAGATACGATTTGGGCGAAAAAGAGAAGAAAACCAGGTTGCGGTACTGTAGCAGATTGCTGTAGCGGAAGTACTGTAGCAGTATTACTGTAACAAAATCATTGTAGTTGTCACTATTGCACTTGGAGAATTTTAAGCCAGAAATTATTTTAGGCCATACGGACTTAATGCAGCCCGGGATTGACCCCATGATTGATATTGTAGCAAGAGAAGCAAGGGTTTGGCTTAAACCATACAGCCTCAATAAGGGCCTCATTTATAGCCTCAATGAGGGCCTCATTTACAACCTCAATGAGGACCTCATTGACCCCGGGAATGACCCAGGATAGACCCCAGGTGGCTCATTTTGGAGAGTTTGTTGCCTCTTTTTAACCCCTATATGGCCAGGATACATGGGGGCTATAAAAACACATTCTAGGGCATGAAAGAGGAACTTCTTGGCAGCCATTACTTGGGAGAGGATAGAGGAGAACGAAGACATCTTGAAGAGGAATATCCTTTAGGCTAAAGAGATGACCAAGAGCTTGGTCTTCAAGGGGAGAGATTTATCACCAAGGAAGGAGGAACCAAGGGTCATTCGGCATTCATTTAGCTAGAGGAAGCGTCATTCTGATGACCTTGCTCTTCTTCTTCATCATTTGGACTAGGGAGTGTCATTTATGAATTTGTTTCTTGCTTTTCTTGACTTTGTTATGCTTGTTTGCATAATGGCACATTAGACCCCAAAGGCCACTGGATGTAGGTGAACCTTGGGGGGTTCATCATGTATTTTGGATGCTTTGTCTTTAATTGAAATGCATTGTGTTGATTTATGGTTTAGTTCATTTTTCTTCATACCTAGAACTACTAAATGGAGAGATCCATAGTTCTTTATTGAACTGTACATGTAGATGTGACCTACTCGTGTGTATTAGATCCTTAATGAACTAAAAGGGATTTGCTTGTATTGACATACTGAGAAATTGTATGTCGGTAGCCCTTCGAATCTTAAGGGTAGACTTAGGGTAAGTATGTCCTTATTTTGGGATCTCCTTATACTTAATGCAATCATATGGATGTTGGTTAGAGAGAGATTCCTATCAACATTCGTATGGGATTAGTGTCCAATTGCCGAGAAATTGGGATTGGTCTAATCTTAAGATCCCTCAGTCTAAATCATCCTAGCTATGCTATTATCGTGCATCCTTATATCATGATGACCTCTCAAGAGGATTCTCATCCATAGGCCTCTATATCTCATTGTTGCTCTTGTAATCACTTGTCTTGCTCTGTGATTCTTATACTTATATTTGTTTATCTTCTTGCATGTATCAGAGTAGTTTATCATGTTTAAGTGGTGAGGTTGGATAGTAAGTGATGGAGGAGTAATAGGAGCTCCTTAGCCCCGTGGAATACTATCCTTGCGTTCTTCACCAAAGTATTAGTTGGCGATCCTGTATACTTGCGAGGAAGCAATCAAGGACTATTTTAGTTTGTTTCTTGTTTTAATCTCCTTAAAAAATAGTTGAATGGATGAAAAAGAAAAGAAAAAAATAGATATGTTTGTTTGTTTGTGCATTGGGGTGGAAAGAGCTACCACCTATGAAGTATGAAGCAACTCTCATAAGTCAGATACTTCCCTAGTAGGAAAAAGAGCTATCTCATAGGATGAGTGAAAGCTACTATCCCGGTAGAAAGAACTACCACCTCGAAAGTGTGAAAGCCACCTTAGCGGCCGCTTAGGAAAGGGCTACCTTAGAGGATGTCTGAAGCTACTACCATATCTTTTCTTTTTAGTACATAAATAAGTCCCTCTTACTTAGAGCTTTGAGGAGTATACGTTAGGTTGACTTGAGTGTGTGAAGCTACAATTTCCATTATGCTTGATGGAATATGAAAATTGGAGAGGCACAAAGGTAGTCACACTTATATGTTCTGACTTGTGCAAGGCCATTAAGATTCCCGTCAAATATGCTTTATTTGAAGATGCAATGCGATCTACGGAATAGACGTGTGCCCATTTATGTTGCCTCGATAAAGAGTGTGGATTTGGTAGTGTTTTTGGCAGGTTACTATAGCAAATCAATGTAATAATTTACTGTAGTAATTACTGTTCATAGGTCACGAAAACCAATTTCTGAAAAATTCACTCGACCGTGTGGAAATTCCACATGGCCATGTGGATTCCCGATTCTAGCCCTATTTAAGTCACGATTTCATTCTAATTTCAGAATCTTTTTCCCATATTTTTAGCCTATCTTTCTAAACCTTTAGAGGCGCTCATGGCTAGGAGTTTGGAGAGGCTTTGGCTAGGCTTTTCGGAGAGGTTCATAGCCTTCGACACCTCGTTTTCTTTGGAAAAGAGTTATTGGGGAGATTTCACATCGACGGATCCCGGTGAGGTGTGCCCTAAGCTTGACAAGGGGACCTTTGAAGAAGACCCGGCAACTATTAAAGACCACCGATATGAACACCAAGAGGGTTTTTATTCATGGATTATATCTCTTTACTTTTTGACTTCATTGTTGATTGTATTTTTTGCTCCATGGAGAGCTAAACCCTTAGTGGGTACTTGGGCTTGTAAACCCTAGGATAATATTATTTGTTTGACCTTTTATTATGCTTTCTTTAATTGATGTTTTAATCTAGTTCCAAAATTGAATGCTTGTTGAGTTGATTTTCCCTTAGAGTGACACTAGGGTTGAGAATCCATCTTGGTAATCTTTGTGGATGAGTGATACACCATGAGGGTTAGATAATGCTAGATTGGAGAGGGTTGAGAGGGTGAGTCGAGAGATAGCGGAACATCCCCTTTCCCCTCCGGTGTGATTTAACCTACCTCCATGTTCCAAGAGTTCTTTGCGGTCATAATAGAGTGAAGTGCTAAGAGACGAACTCCGCTGGGGCTTAGTTGCGTAAGCAACATAGTGAAGCGTTGAAGTAATCCTTAGTATCTGGGGCTTAATTGTGACTAGGGGTCTTTCGCCTAAACCAAAGGGTTAGATCTATATTAGGGAATAGAGTTTATCACTTGGAATTCCTAGAGACTAAAGCAACCTAGCACAGTGTGAGGTATCGAGACTGAGAGATTTCTCAATCAGGGCAGAGTGTAGGATTAGTCATGGTTAACCTTAAGTTCTGGGACTGTGTGTTTAAGGATCTCCACGACTCTTTAGACATCAGTTAGGAAGTATAATGATTTGTTTTATACTTGAAGCAATAGTCCTTGGGTGAGCAATGTCCGGGTGCCCCCTTTATCATCAATTGCCTCTCCTATCTTTAATTTGCGCCTCCTTCTTCTTTTCTTATCTTTACTTGCATTGATTTGTTTTCACATCACCATCGACTCATTTTCATTCTACTTAAATAGCAATCTTTGTGTTTATAAGCACTATTCCCTGAGGATTGGACTACCCTCTCATTGTGGTATTATTACTTCGAGAAACCCTGCACTTGCGGTTAACATGCAAAAGGGTGGTGCCATTGAGATTTTTCAAGACTCATTAGACATCGATTAGGAGACATAATGATTGGTCTTGCACTTTAAAACAATAGTCCTAGGGTGAGCAATGTCCAGTGCCCCATTTTTCTATCGATTTACTTCTCCTATTATTCTATTGCGTCTCTTTCTTTTTTACTTTATTTCTATTTGCATTAATATTATTCATACCACTCTTAAATCATCTTCACTATAGTTACATAGCAATACTTGTGTTTCTGAGCACTATTCCCTGTGGATACAACTACCCATTCACCAGTGCACTTTATTACTTCTATAACCTGTGCACTTGCGGTACGCACTCGCAAGGGTGTGCCAAGCCATACAAAAGATATCCAAAGAATAGGGCAAATTGGCTATTTATAACCTGAAATTGGGTTATCATGTGTCCCCACTTGACCGTATGAGCCTCCACGCTCCCGTGTGGGCTGTAGAATTGCCCACACTACCGGGTGGAATTTTCACCCGGTCGCGTAAACAGTATTTTGCTACAATACTGCTATAGTCATTTGATACAGTGTGTTCACACAAATAGGGACATGAGGGTGTGACTACCTTTATGCCTTTCCAGCTCACAATCTAGCTTGAATTCTCTTGGAAGTTAGCACACAACCTCATGTGTATGAGCCCTATTTGTGTCTTGATCCTCATGATACACAAAAGGCTCCCAAAATGTGCATTCATAACCTATCTTTACTTCATTTTCTTCTCTAAAGGCCTTCACAACCGTATTTGCATAAAGGAACACCAAATACAATTTATGAGACAAAAAAACATGATAAAAATGATGTTCAATGCATGCAAAACATATAAAGAAATATGTTCACTCAAGCACTTATCAGTAAGTTAAGTTTTTCCATATGGAATCATTTGATAAGTGTCTAAATACATCATATTTTCATCACATATTTTATTTATTTTCATGAAAATTTTATAACATCGATGCTCATTTATGTCATTTTTGTATTAAATTTGTTTCAGGAGATACAAAAAGCATTTGAATATTGAGGAATCATTTGAGGGTGTTTTGGGTAGCATTTCCATCTTAGTTGAAGCCCAAACGTATCATACAAGAGCCCCCAACAACAAGCGAACAGAAGAAGGAGGCGCGCAGCCCCTTGTTGGCCCAAATTGGCCACCCAGGAGGGACACAGTCTACATGCATGCTGCCTACACCAACTTGGAGGCCATGGGCAGCACGGCACCCACGTGCGCACATCAAATAGCCGTGTGGTCGCAAAGCGCCCACACATAGCTCAAGAGGACCCGACTCGGTTTTTTGAGCTCATTTTCAACGTCTATGAGGCCTCCATGCCATGTGTCTCCAAGTGCTCCGAGTGCGTAATTCTCTAGGACAAGGTTTATTAAAGCTAGAATCGAAAGGATAAGAAGGTGGAACACAAAGGGAACATCAAGAACTCGAAGGCAAATCTGGTGAAGTCTCATCACCACCATTAGTTGATGGAATAGGGAGTTTGAAATGAACCTTTACATTGTTGATTTGTATCCCTTGTTTTCTTCTCTTTTGATGTCAAACTAAACTCCCAAGGCCATTGGCCTCTAGGGAACCTTGGGAGAAAACTTGTATGGATGATATTTAATTTTTAATTGATTGTTGGCATGCTTTACTTTGGTTTCAATCTATTATTTTCATTATCAACCTACAATGGATGGATTTTGTAGGTTTTTATTTTTGAATGATGCTTGTAGAGCAGTATTCTTGCATGCATTAGGTCACACAAAGATTGAAGGGAAATTCAATGTATCGGCATACATGAAGACTTCGGGTGTTGGTAGCCCAAGTGGGCATTAGGGTTTAGGTCTCGCTTAGAAAGCATTAGGGCTACTCTAGCCAAGACTCCTTGCACCTAATGACATCATAGGGGTATCTTCCAGATGAAGGAACCTGTATGGGATTATGGTTACACTATAGAGGTTCCGTGGTAGTCGAACTTAGAGTATAGCTGACCAAAGCCTAAGCCAACATCATATTTTAATTCTCAAATTCATCAATAAATGTTCTTCTCCCAAGGGGATCCTTGCCCAAGGCCTTCCCTCTCATTGGTATTTTTTTTCGTTATGTGTTGCATGGTGACCTTTACCTTGTTTTTCCATTTTGTTATTTTGTATTCAAACAATCACAACTGTTTGATAGATTAGATAGTGTATTCAAAGAAGAAGAAGAAGAATTAATATAGCTATTGGAACCCTAGGGAATATGACTCTCTCACCCTTACATGAGAGAATTATTACTTGATGACCCGTGCACTTGCGGCCAAGAAGCGGTGTGCATGATTTCTAATGACACACATTAAGACCATCACCATTGACTTAGAAAAACCTTAAAGGTAGTGAAATGGTCAATCTAAATGGTCTTCATCTCAAACTGTACTTTAGTGGTTCATTTGAGCATTAAAGGGCCTTTGTCAGAATGGTTCATGTTAGGTTCATTTTCTGAATTTGTTGTTTTCCTATTGTGCATCTATTCTTTTGGTGTTTAATTGTATTTGATTTTATTTCAACTTAGAATAGCTACAAACTTAAAGTCTGGGCCTATTTTCATGTTGAAGTAGTAATTTTTTTTAGTAAAGAAAGTTAGTACAAAGGAAGGATTTTGAAAAAAAATGAAATGAACTATGTTTATCTCAACAGGGGAGACATGGTCGTATGCCACAGAATGATGGCCATGTGTCCAACACCCGAGAGCAGACATAGTCATGTGTCTTAAATGCTCAACCATGTGTGTTATCTCGAGAGTAGATATGGTTGTTAGTTAATATTGCAAAAATCAAATAACATCAAAAAGGCATGCGGAAGCAACAATATATTTGCAATATATTCTAATTGTTTTAATGAACACCGTAATTTAATTAAAAGGCCTAGAAAATTACCTCTTAATGATTTTCTTTTCTTTGATGCTCCGAATTTATCTCTCGGATTGTCGTAGATCTCCTAGTGCCGAACGAAAGTCCCACTCCTCTAGATCACACCCAAGAATTAAGAGACAATCTCCTCTTCTTCTCCAAATAGCGGCTAGGGTTAGAGAGGAAGAGAGAACTTGGGGATTTTCTCACTAGAATTAATTGAGATAGTCTATGGTTAGAGAGGAGTCATTTTTATAGAAACTTCATAAAACATGATAAACATTATTCAATTATGAGTTCTATTCGAAATATGAACCTTCATAATATGATAAATATCATTCAATTATGAGGTCCTATTCAAAATATTAACCTTCATAATGTGATAAACATTACCGTAGAAGTTCTATTAGAAATATGAGTCATAATTTGACTAAAACTACATTTTTCTTTGAGTCCTTATAATTTAGATTATTTATTCGACTCCATCGAATTTAAATCAAAATTTAAACTTAATACAAAACCCTAGACCAATTTACAATTTCACTTATCTCATTAAATAAAATTGTAAATTGGCAATTTTACCCCTGCACTCAAAAACGAGACTAATTCTTTATCCCTTTAAGCATGACTCCCTAGGTTCATTCTGACTGGCAATGGGAGGATACCAAAGGACATGGGTGACACCTAGCTAGCCCCGTGGCCCCAAGTCGTAACCCAATTGAACAAGAATGAGTAGATCATTATGAACCTTTCCGATTATGATTACCATATGTGTATAAACCTTTCGTTCTTGTATCCCAACTGAGTGAGAGCCATGGTAATTGTCAAACTCATTGAACTCGATCATATACAAATACCTATAATGGGGTGAGGTTACCAAACTATCATTCGTGTCCCACATGATTAGTTTGACTGCCTTGCCAAGGTCTTCTAATCTCACATACTTATAATTGCATAGGATACTAACTGGTTTACTTCCGAGAGAACGAATTCCTTCTTGGTGATCACTCACAACTACTACTTGCCCGACATAATCGCACTTCGAGGTCAGCCCTACCAAAGAGTAAATTGAGCCTAATAACTCTAGTAACAGACTAGACGTCATAAGTAGATTGTAATCATGATACCTTAGGTCTAAGGTCCACTCATATGATCATAACCAATAATCCCAATCATTGACTATTAAAGAGTAAAACCCATGTGATTGGATTGCTGCGAGTCATGTTTGAATACACCAATCCCAGTGATGCATTTATGACATATGCTACCACCACTATTACATAGTGTTCAACTAGCACTCTTTGTCAAAGTATATGTCATACAATTCCTTAAGAACCTTTAATGTCCAATTAAAGATTCTCTGATTTATGAACTATTTAAGTGTATAAGTACCAAACCCTTCTAATGCTCTCCTCTTTATCCCACAAAGAGTAAAAGGTTTAACTTAATATGCATGGACTATGATATTCAAAACTAATTATAATGCCATCATAAGATTTATATGAACATCAAAATAAATGCCTATTTAATAAGAATAAGAATGTATAATACAAATAAAATGCCCTAATACAAGTATCCTCATTGGTATTCGAAGGCATAATCCTAATAATGGTTGTGTCTCACATATGCACGGTCGTGAACTATTTTTCCAAGATATAACTATGCATCATAGATGTACAGTCACGTGCTTGAGCTAGAGACAAAACATGGCCATGCATCACAAACACATGGTCATACATCCTATCCTAAGATGGAACATGGTCGTGTGTCTTAAATGCATGACCATATGTTTGTAAGCCATTTTTTTTTTGTTTAAGGAGACAAAATTGTATGTCACGATAGTTAGAGTGATTTTTTATATTTCAAAAATCATTTATTTGCCTTATTTCTTACAATTGTAAACCATTCAAAACCTATATCGACACTTGATGCATGTTTTACATGTGTATGTACCATAAGTGCATGGGTCGCTCAAGTAATACCTCATGGGTGCGTACGAGGGAAGTATTGCTCAGGGAATGACGAGAGGCTTCTATTACTTTCTTTTCACTTAATCAATTGTCTGACTTCTATGTTGGTTCTTAAATCTATTCCTACAAACTAGTTACTAAAATACAATTGACACACCCTCGCTTATGTACCGCAAGTGCAGGGTGTCGAAGAAATAAAGTACCCAAAGGTTGGGTAGTTGAATCCACAAGGAATAGAATCTAGAAACAAGTAGTATTGCCAATTAGCTAAGGAGATAATCAATTGATGATTGTATTTAAGATGTTAATGAAATAAAAGAGCAAGAAAATAAGCTAAAGGTAAAGAGAAGGAAACAATCAATGATAAAGCAAGGTACTTGAACAGTGCTCTCCTAAGATTATTGTTTCAAGTGCAAGACTAATATTATGCTTCCCTAATTAAGTTTCAAAGAATCGTGGAAATCCAAAAGTATAGAGTCCCAAATCTAAGGTAAACTGTGACTAGCCCTCTATGTATGCCCCGGCGGAAAGGAATACTCTCAATACCTCACACTGCGTGGGACTGCTTGGGGTTCTTAGGACTCCAAGTGATAAACCCTATTTCCAAATCTAGATCTAACCCTTTGCTCCATGTAAAAGACCCCTAATCACAACTAAGCCCCAGTGGAAGGGATCTCTCAACAATTCACTCTATTGTGCCTGCACAATTAAGCACCGACGGAGGAGATCTATCAACACTTCACACTATTGTGATTGCAAAGAACTCTTGGAATGTGAAGGTAGGATAAATCACATCGGAAGGGAAAGGGGGCGCTCCGCTACCTCTCAACTCACCCTCTTAACCCTCTTCAATCTTGCTAAGTCAAACCCTAATGGTGATGGACAATCATCAAAAGGGTGCCCAGATAGATTCTCAACCCTAGTGTCACTCTAAGGGAAAATCAAACTATAAGCATTCAAGATTGAAACTCAATTAAAAACTCAATTAAAAGAAACATAATAAATGTCAATGAAACAAGATTATCCTAGGGTTTACAATTTTAAGCACCCACTAGGGGTTTAGCTCTCCATGGAGCAATACAAGATCAAAGATTAAATCAAAGAAGAAAGCAAACTATTCATAAGAATAACCCCTTGTTGTCCATGATTATGGTCTCCAAGAGCCGCTTCTCCTTCAACAAGGACTCCTCCGTCAAGCCTAGGGCATACCTGCCAAAAATAATGTCGCCGAAAGCTCCCCCAATAACTCTCCTTCAAATAAAATCATTGTCGAACCCAGTACAAACGCTCCAAAACCTACCGAAAACCTCCTCCAAACCCTAGCCAAGCTCTGTCCAAAAGATAGGAAAATTACTCTCAAATAACTCTTCGAGGCGGATATTTATAATGCTAAAATTGGGATTTCACATGCCAATGTGGAATATCCACACGGGAGTGTGGATTCTCAGGTTTTCTGAATTTCTCTACTTGTGAACAGTAGCATCTACAGTACCATGAACAATACTTTGCTATAGTGATCCCGAATATCTTCTCTTCCATTGAGGCCACACGGTTGGGCATATACCCATGTGCTAGAGTCATGTCAAATGAGGCTCTCAAAAAATCTGCACAAGCTGGAACATGAGTTTGTGACTGCCTTTGTGCCCTTCCACTTTGTCGATAGACTTGCACATTCTTGCAAGTCTAATCAAACAGTAATCCAAAAACCTAGCTATTCCTAATCTCTTAGTACATACATAAATCTAACAAGGCATGGGTGTTCTATTGTATGGGAATCTCTTCCTTATAACATCAACAAAATAACATCAAACAATCATGAAATGAATCCAAGACAACTAGAAAGAATATATTAATGCCAATAAAGAATTCACAAGTAAAAGCTGAGGTACATTAGCATGTCATTCCCCTCAAATTGGGATCCTCTAATGGGTATACAAGTATCAATCAATGAACAATAACAATCCAAAGAAAAATAATAGTAAAAGAATTCCTAAAATAAGTCACTCCAATAGGTCACCGATAGTTGAGGTTGAGAAGATCCCAAGGTCTTCAAGAGAACCCAGAATCTCTTCATACGCTTTCCACTATCAATGAATGATGAATCCTTCTTGAGAAAATCACCAAAATCTACTATATTAATGATAAAACTCATCTCCATCTACTCAAGTCCATAGAAATATGGCCGCCTGATAAGTGCTTGTGTGTTAGTAATACGAAGTATTCTTTTCTTATGATGAACATTACTTTTATCAGATTTTAGCGCTAATATATGTGTATTTGTGTTAATTATGTGCATGTAGGGTTGTGGAGCCAAATATAGAGAAGAAAGCAAAGTAGATTGTGATTACACTTTGTTGATGGAATCTTGGAGTGAACAAATGTGAAGACACAAGTTATGCTCGAAGATACGTGAATGTGTACCAACCTCCATGTGCTCAAGCAATTACATGGTTTCGAGGGGCACAAAGGCAGTCACATTTGCGTATTCCGATCGACTTGTGCAATGATAGAAAGATCTTCGTCAATGTTATCCCTTCTTGAAGAAGCAACGTGATCTATGGCATAGACTTGTGCCCGTTTATGTTGCCTCGATTAAAAGTGTGGATTCAGGGAGTGTTTTTTTAGCGAGTATTGTAGCAGATCTTGTAGCAAATCACTATAGTAATTTACAATAAAAAGTTCATCGTTCACAAGCCACAAAAAAATCGATTCCCTCTAGATTCACATGGGCATGTGGAAATTCCACACGCCATTGTGGATTCCTAATTCCATCCCTATATAAAGTCAGTAACTTGTACCGATTGGGAAAATCTTTCTTTCTATCTTTTTCTCCATCTTTTCCCCAACTTTGGAGAAGTTGGTAGCTATGGTTTAGAGGGGCTTTGGAAAGGTTTTTTTGGAGTGGTTCTACTCGCCATCGACACCGCATTTCTTTGGAAAAAGAGTTATTGGGGGAGCTTTTCAGAGGCAAATCGATATGGCGATATGTGCCCTAGGCTTGACAAAGGAACCTTTAAAGAGGATGAGGCTACTCTACAAGACCATCGACATGAATACCGAGTGGGTTTTACTTATGGATTGCATGGTTTTACTTTTGATTTCATTATTGATTGTATATTGCTCCATAGAGAGCAAAACCCCTAGAGGGTACTTGGACTTGTAAATCCTAGGATGTTATTGTTTCATTGACCTTTTATTATGTTTCTTTAATTAATGTCTTTAATTGAGTTCCAATCTTGAATGTTTATTGAATGATTTCTCCTTTAGAGTGACACTAGGGTTGAGAGTCTACATTGGTAATCCTTGTGAGTGAGTGACACACCATGAGGATTAGACAAAGCGAGATTGGAGAGGGTCAAAAGGGTGAGTCGAAAGGTAGCGGAACATCCCCTTTTCCCTTCAGTGTGATTTATCCTACCTCCATGTTCCAAGGGTTCTTTGCGGTCATAATATAGTGAAGTGCTAAGAGAGGAACTCCGCGGGAGCTTAGTTGCGTGAGCAACGAGTGAAAGCGTTGAAAGTAATCCCTTAGTCTCTGCGACTTAATTGTGACTAGGGGTCTTTCGCCTGGACCAAAGGGTTAGATCTCTATTAGGGAATTGGGTTTATCACTTAGAATCCCTAGAGTTTCTTACAACAGAACACAATGTGAGGTGTTGAGACCGATTGATTTCTCTACCGGGGCATAGTATAGAGTTAGTTACTATTGACATTAGATTTGGGACCGTGTATTTTAGGATTTCCACAACCCATTAAGTATCAGTTAGGAAATATAATAGTTGGTCTTTCACTTGAAGCAATAATCTTAGGGGGAGCAATGTCCGAGTGCTCCACTTTCTATCAATTACCTTCTTCTCATTTTATTGTGCCTCTCTTTCTTATTTTCTTTAGTTCTTTTCATATTGATTTTATTCACACCACTATTGATTCATCTTCACTTTAGTTAACTAGCAATCTTTGAGTTTCTGATCACTATTCCCTGTGGATTCTACTACCCACTCACAGGGATATTATTACTTCGACAAATTCGTGCATTTGCGGGTCACACACAAGGGGTGTGTCATAGCCTCGCCCAAATTTGGCCAAAGAATCCCCCCTAAATTGTAAAACCAAAGGGTATTTATAACCCAAGTCCGCCATTGCTTCACCACACCTGTTGTGAAGGCCATGGTGAGTAAATTTTGTTTCTTGTGCTGCAGGTCGCGTCCTAGCAAGGTTTGGCTTACCGTTGTGTAATACCCTGAACCTTTAGATACATGTAAGAAATTTTATTGAGGGTATTACTGCAGTGGCAGTAAGACTTTCCTACAGAGCAATTTTGTTGAGAAACCCAAGTGGGAATCTCAAGGACCTAAGTGTCAAAGTTTATAGAAGAGTTGGGTTCGCAAGTAATTAAAAAGGGTTTGATCTTAAGTTTTTCCGGAAACCAAGGACTGGAAGGTAAGTTTGTAGGGACCGTTTGGAAATACTGTATTATAATCCAGGGACCATTTTATTTCATGATTAAGTGACCATTGGTGACTTTTAAGGACCTTTTTGTAAGGAATTTTATTTCCTGGGGCTGACAATAAATTTTGGCAGACATTTAAGTTAAGAGATAAGTTGTGAATGGATGGTTTTTTGTGGCTTTTCTTCATCTTCTTCATTGCTACTACAGTATCCCGAGAAAAAAAAAAAAAGAGAAAAAGAGTGAGAGGCTTGAAGGAATTTGCGACTTGGAGATTGCTGGAGAGAGAGAGTCACCGAAGTGGATTGCTTGCTTGGTAAGAGTTTTGTTTGGTTGAAATAATGCATGATGTTTGGTTAAAAAGCTTGGGCAAGAACAATTTGTTGTAGCTTTGTAATACCTTAAACCTGTTGATACCGGTAGGAAATTATATTCAGGGTATTATCACCGTTGCAATAAGATTTTTCTACAGAGCAATTTTGTTAAGAAACCCCAAGTGGAAAGAACAAGGACCTAAGTGTGAAAATTTCTAGAAGATTTTGGATTCATAAGTAACACATAAAAGGATTGACATGAAATGTTTCTGGAAACCAAGGACTAGAAGGTAAGACGACAGGGACCTTTTGGAAATACTGTGTTATAATCCAGGGACCGTTGGATAGTTTGTAATGACCTTTTTGAAATTTTATTTTATAATTTAGGGATCATTGGTGACTTTGTTAGGGAACTTTTTGTAAGGAATTTTATTTTTTAGGGACTGACCGTGAATTAAGAGACAAGGTTGGAAAGTTCTAGCGTTGTGTGGCTTTTACTACTTCTTCATGGTTGCTACAGTACCCCCGAGAGGAGAATTGAGAAGAATGAAGAAGCATAAAGAGAATAAGAAGGAATGAAAAGAAAAAGAAAGCAGAATGAACTTGGAGGTTTTGAGAGAAGAGGAAGCTTGGTGTTTGAATGGTAACGGTTTTAAATAAGTTTGTATGTTTGCATGTGTGGTTGGTTGATGAAGAAGAAGATGTTTGTATGTGTGGCTAATTGATGAAGAAGGTGATGGTTTGGAAGAAGGGTTGATGGAGAAGATGAAGTGATGGTTATTAGATGAGTTTTGTGGAAAAACCATTGTTTTTGTGAGAATTGGGCTTGGTTTTTGAGTGGTAAAAAGCATGGTTTAGTGTTGTAGATAATAAAGTGCTTCAAGTTTGCTTTTGGATGAATCTTGCTTGAATGGAGGATGAAATTTTTTTGATTTCATCTGTAGCACCGAGATTAGGGTTTGTTTGGGTGATTAATTTGATGATAATGGTGGTTAAGTTGATGGTGATGGTGATTAAGTTGATGGAAATGATTAAGATGGTGATGATAATGGTTGGAAATGTGTTTGGTTGAGTTAAATTGGTTTGGTTGAGTTGGTTTTATCAAATCAAGTTAAGTTGGTTAGAAATTAGGTGGTTGGTTTAATTGATTTGGTTGAACTTGAAGTTGGGTTGGATGAGAGTTGTTGTGATTGGGTTTAATTGAGTTGATTTGATCTAAGTTTTATCAAGTCAAGATGAATTGTGGTTGGGCTTGAACTGTTTTGGCTAAAGTAAGTTGGTTGAGGTTGATTTAGACTTGGTGAACCAATTCATGGAGAATTGGGTTCAATTGAACCAAGCTGGTTCAAGAGATTTTTCTATAACAATTGAACTTAGTTTAGTGGAATTGATGTTGGTTCAGAATGGTTTAGCCCTAATTGAGTTGGTTTGAGTGCAATTGGAGACCCATTTGATTATGCAAGGTTGGGTTTTAACCGATTGGAGTGAGTAGGCCCAATTAGAGAGTCAGTTATTCATTTCTTGTATTTTCTTTTGTGTTCAGTTTCGTAATTAGCCTGTATTTATTCATTTTATTCCATTATCCTGTTAGGTGTTGTTCAGGCTTGTGAGGGAATTCCAGGTTTAGCAAGAGAACGCAAGGGAGACCAGGTGAGTTGGTAGTGGCCACTGTTTTTTTGAATAATTAGTTAATTGTCTGATTTTTGAAATAGTTACTTAAATGTCTACTATTTGAAGAAATTTTTACTTATTTCATGTTATATAGTTTAATAAGTTTTATTGTTAAAGATACTTATATTTATTTGTAGTATGCCAGAGCAATCGTATTGGTATATCTGGTTTTGACAGTCATATGGGGTTTTAACGGTGGGATCAAATTATGCACATTTCTTATAAGAGAATTGATAAGTGCTTGTGTATTAGTAATACGAAGTATTTTTTTCTTACGATTAGTGTTATTTTTCTCAAATTTTATCGCTAATACATGTGCATTTGTGCTCTTTTGTGCATGTAGAGTTGTGGTGACATATATAGAAGAAAGAAGCCAAAGTAGATTGCGTTTCCACTTTAGTTGATGGAATTTTGGAGTAAACAAATGTGAAGACACAAGTTGTGCTCAAAGGCATGTGAGTGTGTGCTAACCTCTGTTATGTTCAAGGAAATATGCATATTGTAGGGGCACAAAGGTAGTCATACTCATATGTTTCGACTTGTGCAAAGCTAGTAAGATTGTTGTCAAATGGGCTTTTTATTTGAAGATGCAATGCAATCTACAGCGTAGAAGTGTGCCCATTTATGTTTCCTCGACGAAAAATGTGGATTCGGGAGTATTTTTTGGCGGAGTACTGTAGCAGGTACTGCAGTAAACTACTGTAGCAAGTACTGTTCACAGGATGCCGAACATCGGTTTCTTGGTGATTCACACGGGTATGTGGAAATTTGACACGCCCGTGTTGATGCCTGATTTTGGCCCTATTTAAGCTACGATTTCAGCCCGATTTCAGAATCCTTTTTTCTAACTTTTGGCTATTTTTTCTCGACCTTTGGAGGTGCCTGCGGCTAGGGGGTGCTACTTTTGATTTCATTAATGATTGTATTGTAGTCCATGGAGAGCTAAACCCCTAGTGGGTGCTTGGACTTGTACCCCTAGGATGATGTTGTTTCTTTTACCTTTTATTATGCTTTCTTTAACTGATGTTTTAATTGAGTTCCTATCTTGAATGCTTGTTGAGTTGATTGTCCCATTGAGTGACACTAGGGTTGAGAATCCATTTTGGTAATCCTTGTGGATGAGTGACACACAATGAGGGTTAAACAATGCTAGATTGGAGAGGGTTGAGAGGGTGAGTCGAGAGGTAGCGAAACGTCCCCTTTTCCCTCCGGTGTGATTTATCCTACCTCCACATTCCAAAAGTTCTTTGCGGTCACAATAGTTGCGCAAACGACAGAGTGAAGCCTTGTAATAATCATTAGTATCTGGGGCTTAATTGTGACTAGGGGTCTTTCGCCTGAAGTAAAGGGTTAGATCTATTTTAGGAAATAGGATTATCACTTGGAATCCCTAGAGCCTAAAGCAACCTAACACAGTGTGAGGTCTCGAGACTGAGAGATTTCTCCACCGGGGCATAGTGTAGGGTTAGTCACGGTTAACCTTAAGTTTTGGGACTGTGTGTTTAAGGATCTCCACGACTCATTATACATTAGTTAGGAAGCATAATGATTGGTCTTATACTTTAAACAATAGTCCTAGGGTGAGCAATCCGGGTGCTCTATTTATCATCGATTACCTCTCCTATCTTTTATTTGTCCCTCCTTCTTCTTTTCTTATTTTTATTTGCATTGGTTCTTATTCACATCACTATTAATTCATCCTCGTTCTAGTTAAATAGCAATCTTTGTGTTTCTGATCACTATTCCTTGTGGATTTGACTACCCACTCACCGGGGTATTATTACTTCAACAAACTAGTGCACTTGCGGTCGACAAACTAGTGCACTTGTGGTACACACGCAAAAGGGCGTTGTCAAGAATGCCTATGATTATTCTATTGCTTAAGTGAAGTTTTATTGGTTATCACGCTTGCATTAAGACTTTAATGGAATTGAAATGAGTTATTTATGTATGTTTTATACTTGAAAAGCATTATTGTTCAAAGGCGAGGATTTTTGGATTTTTACTTGATTTGAAAGTTGTGCGTTGATTTATATTAAAATCTTTAAATACCCTTGTGTTTATCATTTCTGTAGGGAAATGCCAGACATTTTGGATATTGATTTTTGTCCTGGTTTGGACTCCTCCTTGTGAGATGCATGTTTGTATTGCTTGGTTGGTGACATCCTACTGCCCCACGGGAAGCCTTATTGAGGTGCGTGGTAGACCGGTTGATTTCTACGAGGACCAGTTCTGGTGGGAGTGTAGAGCCCTGACTGGATATTCATCGCGTAGCCGAAGTCACCAACCAGTGAACCAATTAGTCAACCTCAAGGGCATGAGTACCTTGACAGCTCTGAACCTAGCCATTGCCATGGTGAAGGTTTAGAGAGTTTTCTAGACCATGTTATGATGGGTGAGTGTTGGGTACTGCTTTATAATGAATTTGAGATTTATCTAGTGTGTTTCTTTTGCAGTATTATCTTCAATGTGTGGTGAGGAGGTAAAGCCCAGCTATTTCTCTAAGGAGGCCATTCACTCACAAAATTTGTATTTTATGAGAAAATTGATTTGATCTTGATTTATTTTTTTCAAAATCTCTTTAAAGTTGTATTTTTGCCAAAATTCTGGTGTTTGTGAAAGTTTGGAAGTTATTTGAGAAAATTTGATCTTTATGTATATTGTATATGCTACATTTAATTATTTCAAATTATTGAGCCACTATTGACCAACTGAATGCTCTACAGTTACAGGAGCAAGACCCTACTAGTTGGCCTATGCGAGTATAGAGCCAGTCAAGGCTGAGTTCAGTTTATAGTGGATCGCTGTTTTTTTCTATTGTTGGTGTCATGGTTGTGTAGCGGTTGTACCCGCATGTTGGAGTAATTATGTTTATTGTATCTGTGTATTTGAATTCTGTAGCTGTGTAAAGTTGTTAATCGTGTTCTGTAAGTTTGATTTGGTTGTTCAGGTGGGTCAGTTTTTCAGTCAAAATTAATTTTTAACTGATGGGTGCCACATTTACCTCTGTAGAAGCGGTGGGTGTGACAAGCTTACTATATCACCAAGATTAGGGTTTGTTTGGGTGATTAAGTTGATGATGATTATGATTAAGTTGATGATAATGAATAAGATGGTGATGATAATGGTTGGAAATGTGTTGTTTGTTAAATTGGTTTTGTTGAGTTGGTGTAAGTGCAATTGGAGACCAATTTGATTATGCAAGGTCAGGTTTTAACTGGTTGGAGAGAGTGGGCCTAATTAAAGAGTCAGTTATTTGTTTCTTATATTTTCTTTGGGTTCAATTTTGTAATTAGCTTGTATTTATTCATTTTATTCTATTATCCTGTTAGGTGTTATTCACGCTTGGGAGGGAGTTTTAGACCTAGCAAAGGAACCCAAGGGAAGCCAGGTGAGTTGGTAGTGGCTACTGTTTTTCAATAATTGGTTAATTGCTATGATTTTGGAATAGTTATTCAAATGGCTACTATTTGGAAGTAATTGTTTAATTATTTCATTTTATATTGTCTAATAATTTTAATTTTTAAAAGATACTTATATTTATTTGTAGTATGCCATAGCAATCGTATTAGTATATGTAGTTTTAACTGTGGGATTAATTATGCACAATCCTACTAGGAGAATGCTTGTAATTATTCTATATTGCTTAAGTAAAGTTTTATTCGTTATTACACTTGTATTGAGACTTTAATGGAATTGGAATGAGTTATTTACGTATGTTTTATAATTGAAAAGCATTATTATCTACGTTGGTTTATATTAAAAATCTTTGGATATGGTTCTGTTTATCATTTCCGTGGTGAAATGACAGATATTTTGGATACTGATTTTTTTCCTAGTTATGGACTCCTCGTTGCAAGATACATGTTTGTATTACTTGTTTGGTGACATCCTACTGTAGTAGGCGGTTTTTACGGCCGGCCTGTTGAGGTGGCATGGAAGACTAGCAGACTTATTGGTCATGTTCAGGTGGGAGTGTAGAGCCTTTACTAGATGTTCATTGCGAAGCCGGGGTTACCACACGGTGTACTGATGGGTCAACATTAAGGACATGAGTTCCTTGACTGCTCTAAATCAAGCCGCGAAAAGGGTAAAGGTTTAGAGAGGTTGCTAGACCATGTTGTGTTCCTTTTGTAGTGCTATTTTAAAGTTGTGGTTTTGGCGGCTCTCAACCTAGTCGCTGACACACTCCTTGCTTGTGTGTGCTGCAAGTGCACGGGTTGTCAAAGTAATAAAGTAGCCTAGTAAGTGGGTAGTCGTATCCACAGGGAATAGTGCTCAGAAACACAAGTATTGCTATTTAACTATAGTTAAAACGATTTGAAAAATGTGTGAACAATATCAATGCAAACAGAAATAAAGAAAAGAAAGAAGAGATGCAATGGGAATAAAGAGAGGCAATCGGTAGAAAATGGGGCACCCGGACATTGCTAACCCTAAGACTATTGTTTCAAGTGCAAGACTCCTCATTATGCCTCCTAAATGATGTCTAATGAATCGTGGAAATCCTAAGACACATGGTCCAAAAACTAAGGTCAACCTTGATTGACCCTCATAATATGCCCTGGTGGAAAGGGATACTCTCGATGCCTCACACTGTGTGGGGTTAGAAGAAGCTCTGGGGACTCAAAGTAATAAACCCTATTCCCTAGTATAGATCTAACCCTTTGGTCCAGGTGAAAGACCCTTAATCACAATTAAGTCCCAGCACTAATGATTAGTTCAACACTTCACTCTGTTGCTTGCGTAACTAAGCCCCAGCGGAGTTGATCTCTTAACACTTCACTCTATTTTGACCACAAAGAACTCTTGGAACGTGGATGTAGGATAAATCACATCAGAAGGGAAAGAGGATATTCTGCTACCTCTCGACTCACCCTCTCGACCCTCTCCAACCATGCTTTGTCTAACCCTCATGGTGTGTCACTCATCCACAAGGATTACCAAGATAGATTCTCAACCCTAGTGTCACTCTAAGGAAAAATCAATACAACAACCATTCAAGGTTGAAACTCAATTAGAACAACAATTAAAGAAGTAAAACAAGAGTCAATAAAACAAAATCATCCTAGGGTTTACAAGTCCAAGCACCCATTAGGGTTTAGCTCTCCATGGAGCAATATACAATCAATAATGAAATTGAATGTAAAAGCAAGCAATCTATAAGTAAAACCACCTCGTAGTCCACATCAATGGTCTTGTAGAGTTGCCTCATCTTCTCCAAGGGTTCCCTTGTCAAGCCTAGAGCACACCTTGTCGAATCGATGCCATCGAAAGTTTCCCCAATAACTCTCTTCCAAAGGAACGCGATGTCGAAAGCCATAAAACCACTTCAAAAACCTACCCAATGCCTCTCCAAACCCTAGCCGTGAGCGCCTCCAAAGATGGGGAAAAGATGGGAAAAAGATCCTTCAAAATGTCTCAATGCAAGCGTAATAACCAATACGGCATCCACAAGGGCGTATGGAATTTCCACACACCCGTGTGAATTTCCAGAAGAAGATTTACTGCAATGTGTGAACAATAACTACTAAAGTGATTTTATTACATTAATTTGCTACAGTAAACTACTATAGTACTTCGCCAAAATACTCCCGAATCCACACTTTTCATCTAGGCCACATGAATGGGCACACATCCATGCGGCAGATCGCGTTACGTCTTCAATAAAATCACACTGACAAAGATCTTGCTAGTATTGCACAAGTCAGAACATATGAGTGTAACTGCCTTTGTGCCCCTCAAATTTGTGTATTCTCTTGAGCACAATGGAGGTTGGCACACACCCAAATGTCTTTGAGCACAACTTGCGTCTTCACATTTGTTCACTCCAAGAGTTCATCAACAAATTGCATCCACGATCTACTTCTGGTTTCTTTCTTCCACACTTGTCTCCACAACCCTACATGCACAAAAGAACACAAATACACATGCATAAGCGATAAAATCTGAGAAAAGTAATGCTCAATGTAAGAAAAGAATACTTTGTATTACTTATACAGAAGCACTTATCAAACTCCCCCACACTTAAGCTTTTCATTGTACTCAAGCAAAAATAAAACATTAAATCATATAAGAAGGAAAATTAAAAGTGCTTGGCCTTAGGTTCACCAAAAGCATGCAAGAGAAGCATTCTACAAGTGAGGAAAAATTTCAACACCTAATAAAAAAAATCAATGCTCTAGCTAAAAACTTGAATAAAAAAGGACAACAAATCCGATTTTGTGTAGTGTGTGTAATCTCACTCAAGTCAACCGAGATGTACTTCTCAAAGCTCTAATTAAAAGGGACTTACACATCCTCTAAGGTAGCCCTTTCCTAAGCGGCCGCTAAGGTGGCTTTCACACTTTCGTGGTGGTAGCTCTTTCTATTGGGGTAGTAGCTTTCACTCATCCCATGAGATAGCTCTTTATCTCATTACGGCATAACTAGTATCCAACTTATGAGAGTAGCTTCATACTTCATAAGTGGTAGATCTTTCCACCCCCAATGCACAAACAAACAACAAATCTATTTTGTTTCTTTTTTTTCAACTATTCAACCTTTTTTTTCAAAGCAATTAAAACAAGAAACAAACTAAAATAGTCCCTTAAACGTCGAACTTGAGTTTCCACAAGGTTTAATGAGTGAGTAGTGCAACAAAAGTCAATTGGGCAAAAATTCCAAAAAATTCAAGTAAAACTAGAACATGAGAACATTCAATATTAAAAATTCTCCCTAAACTTAATAATACAACCATTACAACTAAGGTGAACTGCCATTGGCCACAAGAGCATAAACAAAAAGCATAAGTATAGCACATGTGTAATGTGAACTCCCGCCACACTTAAGATGTACATTGCCCTCAATGTACGCATGCAAGCACAATAAGGAATAAAGCAATCAAAACACATGTGTGGAGATGGGTAATTGAAACAATACTCCCCTGAACTCCTAATGGTACGTTTGATGGAGCTAATTTTCATTGAGAGTTGAGTTCCAATGGGTTGTGGAGCACACACGGCCATGTGAATACCACATTGACCGTGGCAATGACTATTCCTCAAATTCAAGTCTCACAAGACCATCTACACATATTCACAA
>NW_024086589.1:0-28129 GCF_009730915.1 Dioscorea cayenensis subsp. rotundata
ACCTCATCATCATCACGAATCACGGATAAGTAATCTCCAATTCCCAAAGATCCGACTAATGGAGCTCTTGTTCTAAAAACAAACTTGATAACTAGCGACTATTAAGATAATAAAGCGAAGAAAAAAACAAATCTTTGAAAAGTTCTTGAAGAATAAATGAAAGTAAAAGCTGAAATACAAAAACCGAGGCTTAAATAATTACAATTAATTCCAAATCATTTATTGATATGATTTTTGATATGAATTTATAACAAAACCGGAGGCTTTTAGATATGCTTATCCTTTTTTTATTCAATCGGTCATATGCTTTGGATATATTTGTGACATATCCCATGGTTCATCCCTTTGTACATATATTGCATATAAGTCTGTAGAATTGTAAACATCATAGATTGCAAAACAATTTAATGCATCATGGCCTCCATTTTACGTGATTGTTGTCCTTATGTGTATGAAATGCAAATATATTGTGATGTGATTCACGTGAATGCCCTTATGATGGGCGTACATGTTCAATTTTTCCCCATGTGTATGATATATATATTTTTATATGCAATAAAATTTTCTTTCTTTTATTATATAAGCGAAGTTGCAAACCATGTTGTATGAAATTCCTTTCAATTGTTCAATTAATGCATCAATTTGCCTTGTTGAATTGCAAACAATTTCATTTTAACGAGTCTTATTATTACTGTCTAGTTCAATTAACACATCAATGTCCTTATTAACCATAAGAATTGAACATATTAAATATCTGTACTCAATTAATGAATAATCACTCTAACATACACATGTATTCCCTGCATCCTAGAGTAAATAGGCTACCAAAAATGACATTGTTTAGATTTCAGAACATAATTAATTACAGTGATGCACGCATGACTTGGGCTGAAATATATTGCGAGCAACGAGTAACACTGAGTAGAACAAGATATGCTAGAGTGTCCGACCATTGCAAAGGTGACCATCCTACAAAAAGGATTGTAGTAGAGATTGCAATTAATTCCACTAATTCTAGATAATAACTCCATCAAACAATAGAGAGGAGAAAATGGCAATCCTTTGCTAGAATAAGAAAATAATAACAATAGTAATAATAATAATGTTCTTCAAACAGTATTGACATCAATGAAGGTTTTACACAATAAATAAGGAGTTCTCATTTTTGTATGGCACATGCACTCATCACTAAATCCTCATTTCTTGATTAAGAGAACTCAAGCCAACTAACTATCAGATACTTTAACAAATTTGTACTTATCCATGCAACTATTGAATTCTACTTAATTATCAAAAATAAATTGATAGTAGTTACATATCATACGTTCGTTTAATACGTTCTTCCAAAATACATGTACTTGTTGTGAATTTTGTAACATGTATTTTGTTTATATGATGTAGATAAGAGAAAAGATGCCGAAATTAAAATTGAAGTGTATGAAAATGGTTGTGTCAGAACCGGCTCCAAATAATGCTCCAAATAATAGTACTGGGTGTGACGATGGTGTGGGTGGTAGAATGAGCAACACCAACAACTCCAATTCATCGGCCTCTATTGGTTCTACTAGATCCGCTCCATCACTTCATGTTGCTCCTCATTCCTCGATCCCATCATCTTCAGATGATTCAAATCATAATAAACAAGTGCCAAACCAAAATAATAGTACCAGATTAGAGAACGTTCCCGCAGTTACTGAAGCAGAAAATTTAAATGCAGGTTTGTTTCATATATTCAAACTTAAACATAATTTATTATATTTGCCTTAATGTTCTTATTTTCTACTAATATGTAGTTGATAGAAATGGACAACAAAAGAAAAGAGGCCGAACTACTTTGAAAGACTTGTGGTCATTACCACCAGAAGAGAGGATTGTGGTGAGTGCAAATCATTTGGGACAACCAATTTGGCCGGAAGCACAACTAGTGGCTGGATTTCTCGGCATGCTTGCTCGAACCGGTCAACAAATTGGCATCCATTATGAGAGTTGGCATAAAGTGCCAAAAACATTGAATGATGAATTGATCAAATTTATTGAGGTAAACCCACATAATTGAATTGTTCAAATGTTGTTTCTATAAATATACAAACATCAAGTTACATTAATAAACAAAATTGTTTCTAATATCTTGAACTAGTTACGATTTGCACTTGAGATTTCAAAAGAGTATGTGCTCAAGTCACTGGGGAAGAAATGGAGAGATTACAAGCATGGCTTGAAAAAGCGTCATTTCAAACGAGAAGATGGTTTGCAAGTGAACAAAGATAAACATCCAAATGCAACCATTAGATGGCAATGGGAACAATTAGTCGATTATTGGTATTCAAATAAAGGAGAGGTATGAATATGTATTTTACTTATTTTTATTAAAATTGTCATATCTTTCTTATTTCTAAGTTACTATACATGTCATTATGTAGGATTCAGAAAGACTTGGGGTTGCTAGCAGAAAACAACAAAAATATACTCATACCTCTGGATCAAATAGCTTTGCTAGAAAGGAAAAGGAAATGGTAGGGAAATATATATTAAGAATTGGGTAATTTTGGATAATGTTAAGGGTAATTGGGTAATTTCATACTAAAAAATAACAAATAATTTCATTCTAAAACTTATGACCTTGGATGATGTTAAGGGTAATTAGGTAATTTTGTTAAGTTGGGTTAAGTGGGAAGTATGATTAATTCCATAAACCCTAACGGTGACTAACGGTAACTAACGGTAGAGATATATATGTAAAAAATTAGTTTTATGAGGGTATGCAAGTAAATAGTATTTTTATGGGGGTATTTAAGCAATTTCATGGTTTTATAGGGGTATGCAAGCAATTTTTCCTATATATAAATATGTAAATTTGTGGATGAATAGTAAAATTATATTCAATATATGAAAAATTGATATGATATTTTCATAATCTTTTAAATCAAACTAAACTTTGAAACCAAATTTATAATTTCAAAAATATTTGTAATTGAAAAAATTATTGATAATTTAAAGTAATTTATAAAACTTTGAATTACCTAATACTAATCAAACACAAACTATCATTTATATTGTACCAAAACTTTAAAAGCAAATTGTAATTTTAAAAATATTTGTAATTCAAAAACATTATTGATATTTTCAAATATTGACAAAACTTTGATTAATGTAATACTAATCAAACACAAACAAGAAACCTTAATAATAAATAAAACAAAAGCAGGATGAGAAATCTGAACTCTGTGGAGTCGATGATTTGATTATTATAATTCATTGCTAATAGCAATTACATCAGCTATTTGTAGACATTCTCCAAAAATACTAACAAGGTAATATAATCTAATTGTTTGTCTTATTTGATTCAGATATTTTATAATAATATATTAGTATATATATACACTCACATATATATGACATATTTATTATTCATTATTCACTGTGCTATATAAACAACAATTTCAATCCATATTTGAACTTTGTTAATAGATTGGGGGAATTTCTTTTATTTTTAAACTCAAAATTTGGTCTTTAAAATAGTTTTTAAAAGGAATTGGAGAATCATTCAATGGGTTAATAATGGAAAAACCAATAAACAAATTTTTAAAATTTAGATTAAGTTTATTGTTTTTCAAAGCTTGAATAAATTAAGTTTCAAGGATAATTATGTCTTTGGTGCAAACACTGTTATTAACATCATCTATTGCATTCATTCCTCCGGTGCATAGCACAAGCAAAACACTAATAATAATAATAATAATAATAATAATAGGATATAATTAATAAAAAAATATTGTTGAACATACAAAATATGCTAAGAATAAAATTCCATATTTGGTTAAGAGATAAATGGCTTTGGTGATTTAAAGAGTGCTTTTTTAAAATATTTGCCCATGATGTCTTACATAGTGTGTGACTAGCATTTAAAAACACTGTCAAAATCTTTGATGAGTCTTTGTTAAATCAAAATATTTTGATGAGTCTTTGTTTAATGCATCCAACATTTTACCAAGAAAATGGTTTGGTAAGCACAGACAAGTGCCCCAACGACTTTGGCTATAAATGTGAAAGTGGGAAAGACCATTGGAATTTCATTGGTCTTTGTTTAGGTGTGTAATAGCATAATATGATAGGCTTAATTCATATTGCTATTTTGTCAAATAATCTTTCAGATTATGCTTGTTATCTAAAGATAAATTTAAAATAATTACTTTGTAATTAACTGAAGTTGTTCTCCAGCCGAAATTGAGATGCTCAGCACTTTGTGGATTTCTAGCAAAGTATAATCTACACTCTGAATTATACGCCACTGAGGTAACACAAGCAACCCTGCTAATGAGCGATCCTCAGCATAGTTATCATAATTTACAATAAATGTAAATTTCAAATCGGTATTAAACCTACTTTTAAAAGCACGATCATACATATGAACATGCCAAAAATTACTATAAGGGTTTGATTTGGTTAGAGAGAATAGAAATATGGGGATGGTGAAAGGATGGGAATATAAATAGAGAAAGGGGATTGGGATGGGAACAAAAGTAATGTTTGATTGGAGGAAATGAGGATAGAAATTCTGATTGTGAGATTAAAATAGGTATAATACCCGAATTAGTCCCTCTATTTTTCTCTCTCTTCTCTTTTGGTCTCTACTTAGAAATGCGCCCCACTAATCCCTCTACTCTTGAAAATGACCCAATTTAGTCCCTCTACCCTTAATCTCTTCCATCTAGCTCCTCTACTATTGAAAAATACAGCCAATAATTGGCCTGAGAGACCAAAAGAGAAGAGAAAAAAAAATAAAAGGATCAACTCAGGTATTATACCATTAAGATATGACACATGTACGCATGAAATTTAAAGATAGATATTGAGCTGGTCTCATGTAATTGCTCTTGGACTCTGCAGAGTTATAAGGCCCAACTATTATGGGCAGTGCAGACTGAGCGACATTACTAGCGAATTCTGCCAACTTAGTTTTAGGATTAAAATATTATTAATTCTGATTCTATAAATAGAGGCGAATGCACTTGTGCCTGAGCCAATTCATTGAAGGAAGACTCTCTCTCTCTCTCTCTAAGCTCTCTTTAAGCTGCCGTTTCTCTCTCTAAGATGGCGTTGTACGATTCTGGAAGGATGAACTTCGATGGAGTTAAGACTAATGTTATGGGTTTTCATTTTACACCATCGTCGGTCGGAAAAAAAGGACTTTTTACGATTACATTAGAGACTGATGAAGAGTTCTCTGCCGGAGGTTATTCTGAACTTCGGATTGTTCCGAAGTCTCCGACCTTTAGTTCTCATTGGTGCGATTGTCCATATTTAGAGGATCATTGGGATTTTACCTGGACTGGAGCTGGTTATTATGATAATTTAGTTGAAGAGGATGGACAACGTTCTCGTTTTAAGTTTGGCGCGTTAGTTAAGAAGAAGACTGTTACAGAAACTAAAAGAGTTCTCAAATATATATTTGAGTTTAAGATGCCTTCTTCTGGGGAATATGGATTGATAGTTCTAGGAGGAGGTTATGGAGTTAATGTTAAGAATGGAAGTTGCTCTGTTAATGTTATTTGATGCTAAGGTTGAAGATGACTCATACGTCGTGTTTAATACTTTAATGGACACTTGGTCATTTTTCAGCTATGTAAGCAAGCTTCCTATGGAAGCCATTGAATAAATAATTATATTTATCGAGATCTATATATGCTCTCAATGTAATATTCCAGTATATATGTTCCCGATATACGGGGGTACGTCCCCAGTTCCATTCTAATAGCCCTACACGTGTCTTTTAAATCTAACGGCTAATAATGCTTTAGCATATCCAAGATGCCTTAAGTATATATGAATAAAATATGAACGCGAAATGGCGCTGAGCGCCTTAATAATATACTTCTCGTCCACCAATAGGATTCTCAGAAATTTTCTATAAGAAGAGACCCTCTGGATCTCCGAAGCATCATTTGTGAATTATAGTCTCTCTCTATTTTTTGTTTTTCTCTCTCGCTCTTTCTTTCTGTTGTCATAGGAGCTCTGTACTTGCTGAGATGGCTGTCGTTGTCGATAGGTAATATATGGATCGCGATCTTCAGAGAACTCATAATCGTCTAATTGTATATGACATGAATTTAGAAGGAAATACAGAATATAACATATTCTGTACTCTGGGAGTTTCAGGCGTTGGCGAAACCTTTTCGGTTGATGCAGTACTGTTTCCTTCTTCGTTGTTAGACGGTTTTGATAAAGGATGGCATCCAAGTAAAGGGTATTATGAAATGTCCAGAGGTTTTGGTGGTGAATCGGAAACTGGTTATTCTCATATTGTCACCGATATATCGGATTCTGTATCTCTCTTTGATGTTAATCGACATCAAGATTTTTTGAAGAATCCATGCGGAGATATACATTATTAATTTCAATGGAGGTCGTGTATATTTCAAAGTTCAATACGGGATTTATGCCGACTTTTCAGGGATGGTTTTTAGGAATTGTGTACTTAGCGAAAGATGTTCATCATAGTTATTTTAGTTTTCATTGTTGTAAAGCTTTGACTTAATTCCTCTTATTTTTGAACTTTAATTCCTCTTATTTCCCAAATTAATTTGGTGGCGTGTATTTCAATAAACGCCTCTATATTACTCGGCGCTTATAGAAATAAACGCCGCTAATGTAAATCTCTTTCCAATCGGAAATTATTTAAAACCCATAAAGAATATGGCGGTGTTTATGACTAATAAACGCCGCTAAATAAAATATATTGGAGGGGTTTTTCATAAACGCCGCGAAATAAGCGCCGCACTATATCCTACGGTGGTGTGCGCCTACACGTGGATGTTGGGGATGCCGTTCAACTTACTCCGGGGTTCATCCGGGGTGAAATAGCTGATTAGTCACGGAAAAAGCTTTCTAAAAAGAGCTACTTTTGGTGTAGTGGCTATTGCTTCTTCTTCTTCTTCTTCTTCTTCTTCTTCTTCTTCTTCTTCCCTCAAATGTTCCTCTAGGAGATAACTCTCCACTCTCAATCTATCATACCTCAGAGGAGGTGATCCTTATTGCCGTCTTGGTGGCATGTTAGATTACTATCCAAGTGAGTCGATCCCAATTGAAAAATCCCCAATCTTGCCTCTACTTAAAGCCAAGTTCTAGCTAGCAATGTAGGTCATGAAGTCTATAGTGCAATTTTGTGAGTAGGCAATCCAAACTTTTTTATGGCACATCACACCACTACTTTCCATACCACAGTCCTAAACACTACTACTCTTCCAGGCAGACATCCATAGCATTGGTGTAGTCACATCGCACAGGCTAAAGATAACTTTACCTGTCACACCACTTTGCACTTTTTCCAGGCACTCAACTCGAGATTTGGTGTTGTCACACCAAACACACAAATCAGTATAAGGTTTTACACACCGGTCATCAATTCAAAACGGTTTAAATTTATAAAATTTTATTGCTAGTTACATATATTTTATTTTTAAAAATTATTCTATCTTAAAAAGTTAATATTTTTATCAAATTTTATATTTTACTTTTCTTATAAAAGTTTCTTAAAAAAATTATTACTTATAATTGAAAAATAATTTTACAAACGGGTTAAACGATTTGTTTCTAATTTTACAAACAGATGAGGATCGGTTGTTAGTTTTAAATTGTGTGTAATTTTAAGCCTATTTTATATATTTTATACTCATTTCTAATTTATTTTTTTTGAAGAAACAATTATTATTACTATTTAATTATTTATGTTATTATTTTTATCTATTTGGTCAGGGCTATAGTAATTAAATTTTTTTAAAAAATCATTATACATATATTTATAGAAAATTTCTAAAAATTTTTCTTAAAAAAACATTATTACTTATAATTGAAAAAAATAATTTTTACAAAGCGGGTGAAATGCTCCGTTTGTAATGTTACAAATGGATGAGGATCGGTTGGTAAGTTTACAAAGCGGATTAAAGGTTCCGTTTGTAATTTTACCAACGGAACCTCATCTGCTTTGTAAAATTGAAACAGAGGAAGGGATCCGTTTGAAAATGACAAACGGATCCGTTGATCCGTTTGTAAAAATCATTTTGGGAATAAATATGTTATTGATGTAAATCATGAAATATTAATTTGTATTTATTAACAACAAATTAAAAATACATAAGATTTTTTTATAGCATATTAACTCTTTTTTTGGATGTAGTGAGTTCTGCAAAAAGGTAATTTTAAGCCTATTTTTTTATATTTTTCAACTCATTTCTAATTTGTTTTTAAGAAACAATTATTATTACCATTTATTTATTTATGTTATTATTTTTATCTATTTGGTCCTTGGTCCAGCTAAATATATTAACTTTTTTTAAAAAAATTATTATACATATTTATAAAAAAATTTTTCTAAAAATTTTTCTTAAAAAAAATTATTACTTATAATTGAAAAAAATAATTTCACAAAGCGATTCAAATGATCCGTTTGTAATGTTACAAATGGATGAGGAGGGTCGTTGGTAAAATTACAAATGGATCAAAGAATCCGTTAGTAATTTTACCAACGGACCCTCATCTGCTTTGTAAAATTAGAAACGAGATGAAGGGATCGGGTTTGTAAACTTACCAACCGATCCTCATCCGTTTGTAAAATGACAAACGGATCAATTGATCCGTTTGTAAAATTATTTTGGGAATAAATTTATTATTGATATAAATCATGAAATATTAATTTGTATTTATTAACAACAAATTACCACTTATTTATTTATGTTATTATTTTATCTATCTGGTCATACTAAATATATTAACTTTTTTTAAAAAATTATTATACATATTTATATATGTAGATATTTACAAAATTTCCATATAATTTAAATATAATTATATATATTTATAAAAGCATAACATACATCACTACATATAATAGTATTTGTTATGAAAAATATAATAGTATTTGTTATAATTTTCATGATTTATAATTAATATTGCATGATTTATAAATACCACAACTTATTTTTATAAACTGATCTTTGGATCGGTTGGTAATTTTACCAACGGTAGTGGCTCCGTTTGTAACTTTACAAATGGATCCATTCCTGTTGGTAAATTTACAAACGGATCCAGATCCCTATATTAATATTATGGAAGAAGCTCTTCCGACCAGCATTATTCCAATAAACACCTATATTATTATGGAAAAATCCTTTCAAAGGACTTTCAAGCTAGTTTTCACTCGAAATAGAACCCATTAACTCCGGTAGATAACCTCCGCAGACGCTCGCAATAGCTCGCTTAGAGAGAGAAGCTCCGCAAGGAGAGAGAGAGAGAGAGAGAACAGCTCGCATATGAACGAGCAAGCAGTGAGACATAGGCCTCCTTATATAGAACAATTGAGGAGAGAGAAATAATAGAATACAATGATATGCATGCAGAGGCACGTGAGCGCATGCATGTGAGCGCCCTGAGGGGTCTGTAAAGATGCCAAAAGAATATTCCCTTAAAGTCCATCTTACACGTACGTACACGTGTCCTTTATTAATCAACGGTTGGGATGCATTTGTTACGAGGACGCACCCCACGTTACTTGTCCCAACATCTGTGTCAACTCGAACTTAAAGGTCAATATGCTGCCACGACATACTGGTGGAAGAGTAGACCGAGCAATTATACCGACGAGTTCTGCAAGTTGCAAATAAAAAACTATTTTGGGAAAGAAAAACAATTTAGTCCCTGTTTGGATGACCGTAATCATTCCTTTACAAAGGAGATGATTACTGACCCTGATGGATACCCATGTTTGGGTAACCATAAAGGGTTGAATGATTACCTCCTGTAAAGTAATTGAATTCCTGCCACCAGGGTAATAGCCATTACCCCCAATATTGGGGGTAATGGCCATTCCCCCCTCATGAAAAGACTATATTGCCTTTATGACATAATATTTTAATATCTTTCTTTTTTTAAGTTTCCCGCATAGGTTTCTCCGTTGTTTTTATGCAATATTGTAATAATAATTATTATAATATTTTATAAAATAAATATTATTTTGATTCAAATAATTAATTAAAACCAGTTAAATTGAAATATTTAAAATTTACTTACAATTAAATGAAATGAGTAATGATTTTTTTTAAATATGAAATAAATAAAATATTTATTAAATCAAATATTTAATTGTAATGATTTAATTTATTTAAATAATTAGTGTTAATAAATAAATCTAACAATACCATTTAACATGTCTTATAAATAATAAATAAATATATTTTGTTATGTTAAGAGCATAAAAGTAATTTCATTAGTTTTTCTTTTTTTATTTTTCTCATTCCCAATAAATTACCTTCTTTATTTCTTACATCCAAACAAATAATCACTACTATTTCCATCCCTCCCTTTCCATTCCTTTGTCCTTTTCCCGCTCTTTTCCATTCTCCTCTATCTTATTCCGTCATCCAAACGGGGTTTTATTGTGAAGAAATTTTCTATCTCTTCCATTCTCTCTGTAATATTTATTCTATCAGTTGTATTTGTGGAGGTGTTTATTATAACAGCCGGAGTGTTATTATCTAGGAATTGTAATTGAAGATCACTTGAGCCATAAGTGGGTATCATTGAAGGTCAATTTGGGATTATTCTTGATTCTACTCACGGCAATTCTAAAACATATATATTTTAGTTTGATGTAAACGTGAGTTTATCGCCGGATAAAAATTGGGTTGTTACATTTCAAATAGAGTCGTCAGATAGTGTTAGTGCCTTTTGTACTGGTTCCCAGCTGTGTTCTTAAGAGTTCTGTTCATGCTGGTTAAGAAAAGAGGTTAATTATCATAAAAATGGATTTTATGATAGCTAGCACAGAAATAGTGCCACTTCGTGTAATGGTTATTCGAAGATTGCTGATGAAGATGGTCAGAGATCTAGATTTAAACACGGAAGAATTGTTAATACAGCTTCCAAAGGTGTATTCGGTGATACTTACACTTTTTCGTTATACATTCAAGATGAAAACGGCTGGCGAAAGATATTGCTTAGGATTTTTTTGGCAAATTTTATGGTCATTCTGTGGAGAAAATGCGTGAACCAGATCTGTAGAACATATATGTTGATCTGTAAGAGTTTAATTGATATGTTTTGATTCATTGTTCTATGTTTATTTCTGATAAGATTGTTGTTGAATGACGTCATATGTCATATAAGACAGCTATTAGAGTATATATATGTTAAGTGCTTAATAATTAGCTGTTTGGTTGTCTTTACCATTTACTATTTATTTATTTAGTTTAATGTAAGTTCAAAAGTATAGTTACAGTATAAGTGAGCTTACTCTATTATTATTATTATTTAATATTCTTTATAAAAATTAATTCATTTAATAATTTATTTATTAAATTTAAAAATATTTAATATTTGTTTAATTTTATTGCTTGAAAAGTTTTATGATTAATTTTTAAAACCACTTACTCTATTGATTATTTGAGTAATATTTTCAATTATTAATATTTTTATAATTAATTTTTAAAAATATTATAATATTTCCAATTTAAAAATATTTTTGTCATAAAAATATTTAATCAAATTTAAATATAATTATTTTGTTAAATATTTATATAATTATATATGTATAATCAATTTTCACAACAAGACGTGGTGAGTGAGCTGTATACCACTTCTCCAATACCTTATTAATGAGATAAACAAATCATCCAACTTGTAAATCATTGAGCACTGCATATATTATATTACAATAATTTAATCATACCAACTAATTACATAATTCAAGATATATTTTGTTAACTAGACATGCATGATGAAATGACTTGCCTGATAGCTCTTGTATACCTGAAAGTAATTAACAAATCATTCAAATCATTCAACTTGTGCATATTTAAACGTTTATATATATACCATATTACATATATATATATATATATATATACATTAATTAAGGCCATACTAGTCAAATAGTTTACTGACTTTTGTATATATAGGTTGTCCAAGATAAAAACCTAACCAAAGAAAATTTTAAGCTCCAAGCAGTATATGCCGGCCTAGATAGGCATTTCTTTTAAATTATAGAGAAAGTGATATATCTAAAGTTTAATTTGTGAGGTGTTTGACTAAACAAGGTTACTAATAGCCAACATAACAAGATCAAATTTCCATTAACTCACAAATTCCACACCAAAGAGCAAACATCATAACTGTAGTTTCAATATTCAGTTCAATCCAAATTCAATACGCTTGCAAGTTTCACCAATAATGAACATCTCAGTCCTTCTGAGTATACACCTTTGCTAATGAGCTAGAATCGATGCTTCGTCTTGGTCTTGATCCTTTGCTTGATCATAAGATACATCATCATCAATTTGAATTGTAACCAAGGAAATGGGCCATCGGTTACACATGCAGTTGCACATATATCATATATATATATATATATATCCACATACATGACTAAAGAGGATTTATAGAGGTTCGGTTACATTAGTTTCATAAAGATAAAACAGAGCTTCCTCGGACCAATAAGATATATATATAGATATAACAAAGAAGGAAATTAATTATTAAGTAACTGACATGTTTTCTATCAATCTCCAAAACTGATGGTGTAAAGGAATTAAGCTGTCACAAGCACAAGGAGATCATTGAGCTTCAAGTTCAACTCACAGTGTTAATTTAAGATGTAAGTAAAGAAGAAAACCATTTCATGATAACAAATTTACATGTTTGGCAAGCAAATATGTTCATCAATCTTCAACAGCTTCTGTGAAAAACAATTGCACAGCAAACGCATGCATGTATCACAATTCTCAAGATGCAACTATACAAAGTGATTAGCTTAATTCCAAATAAGAAAATAGATTTAATAAATAACTCAAACAGACTAAATACATAAATACTAAAGGCATGAGCCATGTACATATCAAGCACCCAAAAAACCTTGTGTAATAAGTTACTTTGAATGGTTGATGAAGTAATGCAAGGTCAAATACCATGCGCATTAGTAGTATACAGTAATGTGCAAATGCTGTAGCTGTATAGAAATACTATATGAGCATTGTTTATCCACAATTTAATAATTTCATAATGTGAGGAGTTTCATTCTTTACCTCTTCGGGGTTGTAAGGTAGTGGGATTTATCATTGTGGTGTTATGGTTTTTGATTTATCATCTTGGACACATGTGGTATGCTCTAATTGATCTGCATATTAACCCGCCCCATATAATAAATCTCTAGGGGGCAGTAAACTACTATGACTGGTGCACTTTCATATCTGCTTGTCTCTTTGACATCTCTTATGGGTTGGTTGGTGTTGGTTTCCTTTGTCGAGAAAAAAAGTGGTATGGATGCCAACGATGTCGTGGACCATATTTTTTGACTAGTTGGTTATGTTTAGCTTAACCTATTTGTTTAGTTCAGGCAATTGTAACCAGCCTATTTAATATTTTATGTTGATACATCATCCAAAGCCTATGAATTGTCCGGATAATGCATTAAGATATCAAGGGTAAAAAAAGGAATCTAGATTAGAAGGTTTTGTAAATGCATGCTTTGTGGATGCTCATTCTTGTTTTTACTGGATTTCTTGTTCTTGTTATCTTATCATTTTCAATATTAACATTTTCTTTTTCTATTGAGTAGGTTGTTGTCTGGTCTTAAAGTTGAAGAGTATGTGCATATAGTTTTCTACACAGTTGCACATATATCATATGTATCCACAAACATGAATAAAAAGGATATATATATAGAGAGGTTTTGTTAGAGTAGTTTCCAAGAGAGAAAAAAAAACATAGCTTCCTCAAAGCAACAATAAATATATATATATATATATATATAGAAGAAACTGTCACATTTTTGTCGAGAAGAATCAGATAGAAATTAACTATTAATTAAATAATTGGCATGCTATTCTATCAATCTCTTGAACTCATGGTGTAAATTAATTAAGCCATAACAAACACAAGGAGATCATTGAATTTCAAACTCAACTCACATTGTAAATTAAAGAAATAAGTTAAGAAGTAATCCATTTCTATGAAAAGCATTTGGACATCAAACACATGCACATATCACAATTCTGAAGATATAACTAGTACATACGATAAGATTAATTTCAAATCAGAAAATAAATTAAATAAATAATTCAAATAGACTAAATAAGTGAAATAGTAAAATGCAATGAGCCAAATACATATAAAGAGCAGGAAAAATAACATCATTCATTAGTTGTGGTCGCTTCTTTTAATTCGGTCTCTTTGTTTTTGTTTCTTAGATTTAATACTCCTATTTTTTTGTCCTTTTGTTCTGTGTTTTTATGTTTTCAATAAATTAGTTCTTTTAGGTCTATTTAAAAAAATATATTGGATGCATTAACAAAAACGCGTCAAAATATTTTAATTAAACAAAGACTTGTCAAAATATTTTCATTAAACAAAGACTCATCAAAGACTTTGATAGGGTTTTTAAACACTAGACACACACACACTATGCAAGGCATCACGGGCAAATATTTTATAAGGCACTCTTTAAACCACCCAAAAGCCATTTATCTCCTAACCAAATGACAAACTGCAACTTAATAATTTATTCTTTGAATTCTTTGTATATTCAACAATATTTTTTTTTATTAATTATATCCTAGTTTAGACAAGTTTATATCAAAAAATAAAATAAAATAAATGTGATACCATCATTACTATTATTATAACATTATGTGTTCTTCCATCAACCCTCAACTTTAATCCCATCATTTTGGTTTCTATTGTAGATCATCAACAGCATGTAAAAGACCTGTGCTATATATATATATATATATATATATTTACAATATACATGTCTAACAGAAAATCAACATTTAATTTTAACAACAAATTAAGGGTTCACATCTCTGTTCCAAATCTAACACAAAAATAAACAACTATTACATATCGAATAAGCACATCAAAAGACAACTATTTGTTCAAGATAAACCGATGTCATCATTTAGAAAGCATCACCTACAAAATAGAAGTATTACATAATTAGTAAGGTTGTATGCAAGTAAAAATAATAATAATAATAATAATAATAATAATAATAATAATAATAATAATAATAATAATAATAATAATAATAATAATAATAAAGCACTCACCAAACAACTTGAATAATGAAATAAAATCAAAACATACTATCTAAATTATAAATAATATATTTTTTAAATAAGAAATTTTTATAATTGTATATTGAATTGTGATAATTATAAACATCTTTGTTTACAAATCAATGAATTTCAATTCTTTATCTTTAATTAATTCTCTTATTTTAATTAAATTGCTTCCATAGAAAAATGTTTCTAAATTTATCCACTTTATTAAAAAAATTCTGAACATATGAAATTTAAATTTGTACATGAATGTGGAGGATTTAATCCCCTCTAATTATAAACCAATAAGTCAAGTATAGCCACAATTCAACCAGTTGCTTCAAGCATCCACACCGGTAGTTTTGTTTTGGTCACTTCCGGATAATATTATAATAAATACGAATATGGAAAACAATTATAACAATTTTAAATTGTGAATCTAGAAGGAGAATAAAAGTCAGCACTGCATTAAAAAATATGACCAAATGGTCCACAATTTATATCATTGGAAAATGTTCTATCTTTAAAATGATGTCTATGACAAGGACATTGGCATAGAAGCCAAAGAAAAAACACCCAGCCAAGGATAATATTTGGGAAATAGAATTAATTATGTTTTAATATATCATACTATTAATAAATTGCTCAATAATTATAGTCAACAATTAATTAAGTAAATTAAGTGCTATTAAAAATCACAGCAATAACTGATTTATTTTTAATTTTTTTATTTTAATTAAAAGTGGATAAATCATAAATTTATTAAAATAAAAAACCCAGTATAATAAAAGACCTGAGACTAAAAACAAGAAAAAAAAAGATAACTAAGCTACGAGGTCATCTCCAGGGGCGATGCATCACCAAAAGACAATAACTGATTCATAGTCAAGTTGTTCAACAAAAGAATTTGTACAAGAATAGATGAAGATTCATGTGTAATATTTGTAAACCATGAAGCATCAATTGATAAGTTGACACAACTCTTCTAACAATAGTATGAATTGTTTGGGATAGCACCCCCGCCTATAGCATTACTGTGGTGTGTTACTTGTCAACTATAGCTTTAAATTTGCATAAAACCAATCAAATTAAAAGTAAATGCCGTATTTTCAGTTACAACAAATTAAAAAACAATGATATAAGTAAAAATACTTCATTTTCACTTGCATTATTATTTGGAATAATTTTTTAAATAGTCCCTCTACTTTTTCAAGCATACCATTTGGGTTCCTATCATAGTTATCAAACCCGGACCGGCCCGGCGGTCGGACCGGTTGACCCGGTGACCCGGTGCTTCAACCGGTCCGGGTCTTTAATTAGACCGGTTATGCAATCAACCCGTTCTGACCCGCATTGACCCGCTTTGACCCGGTGGTTAGACCGGTTGACCCAGCGGTCGGACTGATTGACCCGGCGGTCGAACCAGTTGACCCGGCGGTCAGACCAATTGACCCAGTTTGATTTGTAATTTCAATTTTGAACTTTGGTTATATATTGGATTGAGTTTGGTTTGATAGTTTGATAATAAATTTAAACTTTTATTGTGAATTAGTATTGTTATGTATTGATATTATGTGAAGTTTGAGCTTTTTTCCTCTTTTCTACTACTTCCAAATCAAATATTAGCAATTGTTTTGTATTTTTTCCATCAAATTATTTATTTGATAACTAATAATTCATGGATATTATTATGATATATCATTATATAATTAAAAACTAATTTATAATTTTAAAAATAATATTTTAAAATATTTTTATTAACCCAGTATTGACCCAAATGACCAGACGGTTGAACCAATTGACCCGTGACCCAGAGCCTTGACCGGGTCAATGCCCGGGCCGGGTCTGATAACTATGGTTCCTATACTTTAAATTGTAATTTTTTTTTATTTCCACTTCTACTTAAATTGATCTATATTAGTCTTTTTCAACCCTAAATTCTAACCCTAATAGTGACTAACAGGCTCAATTTAATCAATAGTTGGACTGAAAGATTATAGTTTAAAATATAAAGATCTAAAAAGGCATATTTGAAAAAGTAGATGGACTATTCGGAGAATTAAACCCTATAATTTCAATTACATGTGATTTCATTTATAGGCAATCACACAACCCCTTAGATTGTCAAACAACTGTCAAGAGCCATGGTGGTGCTATAAAATACTCCCAAAGACCTTTATTTATAGAGGTCTTACAACAACATTTAATTTAACATCCGTCAAGCACCATGATTGTCTTATAAAATAATACAACTACATTTTAGAGGTCTTACAATAATTCTGGATGTGAAAATAATTATAGTAGCTCATATAGCTCACAATTCACGTCCATATAATACTTTAATCTAGATCTCATCTACAGGTGCACATGTACTATTTTCATCCAGTAGTCATAATTTTAGGACGAGTAAACACATCTTTTTTAATACTATAAGCGCTCGCTCAGTTTGCTCGCTTAGTTCTTTAGATCAGTAGATCTATCTATAGATTCCAATAGAGTCTCGCTCATAAAGGAAGAGTAACACAGCTTGCTTCACTTTTCGACGCTCCTCTCGCAGTTGTTGTACTGTTATAGAAAATATGTACCATTACCAGTGACACAGTATGGTGCCTAAATTTTTAGAATTTTAAAATATCTTAGTATTTGATAATTATGTTAGCTTTATTAGCTATTTTAGTTTTATTTAATTATCTATTATTTTGTAACTAATTAATTATTTTAGTTTTATTTACTATTTTTCCTTAGTCCAGGCCTATATAAATACTTGTTTTAGGCTTTGTAAAAGAGGAATCGATGAATTGAATTGATTTTCTTATTTACTCTATTTTGAGTCTGAGTTCTTGGATTAGAACTGCGTATCCGCTGCATCAGGTTGTATCAGAGAGAGGATGTCAATTGGTGGTGACGGTGATGGTCTTCGTGACTGTGATCAGGAGGCTGAAGCCCTCTTGGGGACGAAGCGTTGCAACGATTGGAGCGACATTTAGAGCAACAGATGGATCTCAGATTCCAGTGTTTTGATGAGCGCTTTGAAAAATTTGTAGATCATCCGGATGCTCTACAAATTGATGCACACATGAGACAGAATGACGATAGAAGGCCAGTGGTGGAGTTGTCCCGTGGTGTTCCTTTTGACAGACTTTGTCATGTCCCTATTTATAGACAATATGTCTATGACGAAGATTCAGAGGAAAAAAAATGATTTTGAGCCAAATTGGTTTAGACGACATCAACCATATGAAGGCCAGATGGCGAGAAATAATTATTTTCATGTTGAAAGGGATGGTGGAGATTTTTGGTTAAGGGTGGATATCCCGTCTTTCAACAGAAGCTTGGCTATAGATGATTTTTTGGATTTGACTGCAGAGATTGATAGATTTTTTTACTACATGACCTCCAGAGAAACGGGTTCGATTAGTAGCATGCCGTTTGAAAGGGGAAGCATTTGCATGCTGGGAACGAATTCAATCCAGGAGAGAACGTGAAGGTAAAAGTCTTGTACGAACGTGGTACAGGATGAGGTATTTATTGAAGAGGGAATTTCTACCCCCAGATTTTGAGCAGATCTTATTTTAACAGTTGCAACATTGTCCAAGGCACTCGGTGTGTCCATGAACACACTACGGAATTAATGAGACTGACTGAAAGAAAATAACCTCTTGGAGTCAGAAGGGCAGCAGGTTACGAGTTATTTGGAGAAGTTGAGGCTAGCACTCAGAGACGGAATCAGTGTGCGAGTTATTCGAACCTTATCTGAGGCGAAAAATATGGCCCTGAAGGCAGAGTTAATGCAACAAGAGAGAAGTTGGTGGAACCGTGAAGATTACAAAGCTGTAGAGTCTATAGGAGAGTTTAAAAATCGTAGCGACAAGAACAACAACAAATATGGAAGGAACAAGATGACAGAGACTGTAGGGAAAGATAAAGATGTAAGAATAACAGAAAATCCATATGCCAAATCTACTATGGGGAAGTGTTTCAAATGTAATCAACCGGGACACAAGTCAAACAAATGTCCCTTGAGGAAGACTGTGAACATTGTAGAGAAAAATGAAGAGATTATTTGTGAGCCAGATGGTGATGAAGAAGAAGAATATGAAGCAGAAAAAGGCAAGTTTATCTTTTAAGGCAGATAATGTCAACTCCCAAAAGCAATCAGTTGATTAAAAATAAGGTGTTCAATACTACTATTGATGATGGAAATTGTGAAAAGATAATTAGGGAAGCTTTTAAAACTGAGTAAAAAAATGAAAAAAAAAATAGATTTGAAAAGTGTTGATGAAAGAAAGAAGAACAACAAGACCAATGAGAAGGATTTCTCGAAGGTTCTTAAAGAATCCAAGCTAAGGATGTGGTTATTTTCGAAGAGGAAGAGAAAGAAAGCTACTAAATGGAAAGATTTCAAGATCAAGAAATTGAAATTTTCGAATGGTGATGGTTTGATGAAATATCCAATCACAAGCTTAATTGCCCAGTTTAAAACTCGAGGTCGAGTTTTTCACGAGTGGGGGTGAATGACAAAGTATGGTGCCTAATATTTTAGAATTTTAAATTATCTTAGTATTTGATAATTGTGTTAGCTTTTATTAGCTATTTTTAGTTTTTATTTAATTATCTATTATTTTTGTGTTTATTTTTAATTATTTTAGTTTTATTTACTATTTTTGTCCTTAGTCCAGGGCCTCTATAAATACTTGTTTTTAGGGTTTGTAAAAGAGGAATTGATGAATTGAATTGATTTTTCTTATTTACTCTATTTTTGAGTGTGAGTTCTAGGATTATAAGCGTGTATCTGCTGTGTCAACCAGGGGACAAAAGACGAAACTTCTCTTATAAGCAATTAACATCAAGTCGAGCATACATGGGGTCCACAAGTTGTTAATGGATTATAACATTGGGTTCACACAACTCAATAATCCTCTAATGGACCATGCCCATCTTGTAACTATGACAACCAATGTCATACGTACTAGCGTAAGATCTTATCCGAATAATGTATATTATATGAGGAGCATAGGTCTCAAAAAATAATAGTTTCTTATTATCAGCTTCCAGGAGAAGCTTTACATACAAACCTGAAAATCAACGAAGTGTTGAACATCTCAACTTGTGCCACTTATACATCTATTGTGTGCAAAAATAACTCTGTTATAATCCCGCCGTCATTTTTTTATGATGGTTAATTGAATCTTTTTTTTTAAAAAAAAAAAAAGTGGATAAACCACATGCATTAAGAAGAAAAAAATCACAAGCAAACAAAGCCCCAGCGAAGGGTGACAACGATCGACCCACCGAGAGTAGGGAAACAAAACATGCATTAATCGAATCTCACATACCAAGAAAGTTAGTTATTTTTACAAAAATTTTTATAAAAAAAATTAGTTATTTTTCTAAACTAACCCCTAATACATATCTTCACATTTCTCTCTCATATTTAATTCAAAGAAGGTAGCTGAATAAAGTGTTAAAGATAACTACAATATATATACTTCTTAATAATAGAATATAAAAAGAAATATAGATTTATTCATGACAAATAAGAAAGGTACAGAAGGAGTATTTCATACTAGCATATGATCTATTATAAATAATAGATATAATAATGGCCAGGTATAGATCTGGATACAAATGATATTTTATTAGTAGCTTCCACAGGAAGCTTCTCGACCATAAGTACAATATAGCTTCCAAAGGAAGCTTTACAAAGTAACTGAAAACAACAATGTGTCAAGACACTTATATTATTAAGTTTAATCTTGTTCATTTTCAGGTCTTTATGTTAGAAGTATGTTGGTTGTTTTGTTGTAATTAATTAGGACGTGTCACTCATGTATTTCATGCATGTATTTGCATAACGTGTCACTTGTGTAAGTCATGCAGGTGTTTGCATGACGTGTAAGTCATGCATGGGTTTGCATGACATGTAGTAGTGTTTCTAGGAATCGTGGAGCACATCCAAGTACTGGCACAAGAACCGGTCAAGTTGGTTGCTGAGCGTACGTGCATCAAGTGGTCTTCCATGTATTTCGTAGACAGTGTTGTTGAAATTAAAAATCATCTCATTGTGTGTTATCTCAAAAATCTCCAGCAATTTGAGTAATAGTGTTAGAGTGTGTGTGTATTCAGGTGCGTTGATACAAATCCAACATTTGGTCTCAGAGCCAGATTATGTTCACCATGTCGGAGAGCAACGTCACAAGCAACGATGACGGAATTCCATGCAGCTACACGACTTCACGGAAGTACAAATCAGCAATGTAAGAAGCATCTGCAATTCTACAACTAGATACAAAGTGGGTCATTTTAGAGAATCGATCCACTACTACCATCACCGAATCTTTATTTCTTTGAGTTCTTGGCAATCCTACCACAAAATCCATGCTAACATCTTCCCAAGGGGCTTGAGGGACTAGAAGAGGAGTGTACAAACCTGCATTTTGAGAGTGACTCTTAACCACATGACAAATGTTGCACTTCTTTACATGTTTCATTACATCCTTCTCCATTTTTGGCCAAAAGAATTTGTCTTTTATGATAGCAAGTGTCTTGTTTCTACCAAAATGTCCTCCAAGGTTACTATCATGGGCCTCCATTAGAATGGCATCTCTCACAGAGCATTGAGGAATACACAAGCAATTCTTCTTGAAAAGAAACCCATTCTGCAGAAAAAACTGTTTGTATGGCCCTCTTGAACAATTTTCCCAAATGACAACAAAGTAGGGATCATCCTTGTACAATTCTTTTAAAACTTCAAACCCAACAACATTTATTTGCATAGTGGACAGCAATGTGTACCTTCTACTCAATACATCAGCAACTTGGTTTTGAGAGCCAGCTTGATGCTTGATGACAAAACTATAAGCCTGCAGAAATTCCACCCGCAATGCATGACGTCGGTTCAACTTATGCTGGCCATTTATGAACTTTAAAGCTTCATGATCTGAGAAGAGTACAAATGGTTTTTGGAGGAGATAATGACTCCAATGGCCCAAAGCACGAACAATGGCATAAAACTCTTTGTCATAAGTAGAGTAGTTCTTGCGGGAATCGCTTAACTTCTCGCCGAAAAATGCAAAAGGTTTCTTCTCTTGACTCAAAACAGCTCCAATGCCGACATTAGAAGCATCACACTCAACCTCAAAAAGTTTGTCAAAATATGGAAGTGAGAGAACACCTGGGAAGGAAGCTCAAGGTGGTGAGGAGTGATCGTGGTGGTGAATTCACCTCAGCTGAGTTCCAGAACTACTGTGATGATCGCGGCATCAAAAGGGAATACACAGCCCCATATACACCTCAATAGAATGGTGTAGTGGAGCGCAAGAATCGTACTGTGGTAGAAATGGCTCGTGCTTTGCTCAAGACTGGGAATCTTCCAACAAGGTTCTGGGGTGAAGCTGTCTCCACAACAGTCTATTTGATCAATAGATCACCTACACAAGCATTACAAACAAAGACACCTTATGAAGCAATGCATGGAGTCAAGCCTGTAGTGAGTCATTTAAAAGTATGTGGTTGCATTGCCTTTACTTTAATTCCCTCCCAGAAATTACACAAGCTTGATGAGAGATCAGAACGGTGCATATTCACTGGATACTCTTCAGAATCCAAGGCATACAAGTTGTTCAATCCAGTGACAGGCAAGATCATCATCAGCAGAGATGTTGTGTTTCATGAAGGGTCTCGATGGTGTTGGGAAGGGCCTAAATCAAATGTGCAGGTATTGGAGTTTGAAGAAGATAAGGAGGAGCAAGTAAATCATCCTCAATCTTCTCCAATCTCTGTCAGGACATCAAGTGGAGGAGTGGAGACTAAGATGCAGTCTAAGCACAGTGATGCTGCTGGTGTCTCTAGATCTCATGTGGCTCCTACTGATGGGACTCCTCCTAGAAAGACCAAATTGCTCATAAATGTATACAATTCATACACATTTGCTATGCATGTTGCTGATCCAACTGAGTACATGGAAGCTGTGAAGAGTAAAGAATGGCAAGATGCTATGAATTTGGAGATGGACTCAATAACAAGCAACAATACATGGGAGTTATGTGAGTTGCCTGCTGAGAAGAGTCCAGTTGGTCTTAAGTGGATTTTTAAGACCAAATTCAATGAAAAGGGTGAGGTGCAGAAGCATAAAGCCAGAATTGTGGCCAAGGGGTATTCACAAACTCAAGGGATTGATTATGATGAGGTCTTCTCACCAATAGCCTGAATTGAAACAGTTAGATTAATCCTTGCACTTGCAGCTCGAGTAGGGTGGGAAGTGTTTCACTTTGATGTGAAATCAGCCTTCTTGAATGGAGAAATACAGGAGGAAGTATATGTCTCACAGCCTGAGGGTTATGAGAAGAAGGGTGAAGAACATTTGGTTTATAGATTGAGAAAGGCTCTATATGGTCTGAAGCAGGCGCCTAGAGCCTGGTACTCCATAATTGATAAGCATTTCAAAGAGCTTGGATTTGTCAAGAGTGAGAGTGAACACACATTATATAGGAAGGAGGGCATGAATGGTGAATTATTGCTAATCAGTCTTTATGTAGACGATATTATATATACAAGCTCTTCTTCTGTTTTATTAGCTCAATTCAAGAATGACATGATGAATACTTTCAAGATGACGGACTTGGGTTTAATGAGCTATTTTTTGGGAATTGAAGTGAAGCAAAATTCTGAGGGTTTCTTCATCTCACAGCAGAACTATATTGATGATTTATTAGTTCACATAAACATGAAACTTTGCAAACCCGTGAGTACACCATTAGCAGTAAATGAGAAACTTGAAGAAGGTGACAGTGATAAGTTCTCAGATCCTGGAACTTACAGGAGTTTGATTGGGAAGTTACTCTATGTTACACACACTCGACCAGACATTATTTTTCCAGTCAATTATCTATCTAGATTCATGAATCAACCAAGCAAAATTCAGTTCATTGCTGCAAAGCGAGTTGTGAGATATCTCGCAGGTACCAAAAAGCTGGGTCTGCGGTATTCACGGGGAGATGATGTTGAATTGGAGGCTTTCTCCGACAGCGACTGGGGAGGTTCTAAGGCTGATCGGAAGAGCACATCTGGAGTATTTTTCAAATTGGGCTCATGTCCTATCTCTTGGGGATCCCGAAAAAAGGATGTTGTCGCTCTCTCCACAACCGAAACAGAGTATATCGCATCCACGGGAGCAGCTTGTCAAGTTGTTTGGTTGAGGAGAGTGTTACAAAATTGTGGGAAACCATGCTCTGAATCTACTAAATTATGGGTTGATAATCTCTCAGCCATTGTTGTGGCCAAGAATCCCGCACACCATGGTCGAACGAAGCACATAGACGTGAGATATCACTTCATCCGAGGGTTAGTATCAGAAGGAGTGATTTCTCTGCACCATTTCAGCACTGAAGACCAAATCGCCGACATCTTCACCAAACCGTTACTCACTAAGAAGTTTGTCATGTTCAGAAGCTTGCTTGGGATGAGATCATCTCAATCAAGGGGGGATGTTGATGCTGATTGAAGACGATGTGGAGTTGGGTCGTGCATTGGCTGCAATCGAGGAGGATAGAAGGATGGAAGCGAAGCATGGTAGCTAGATTCGGGGTCTGAAGAGAAGCTTAATATTTTTGACTTATGTTGCATCTTTTGAGTATTTTTAGTATTAGTTTAATGAGTTAGTGGAGACCATATCTCTGGTTGTGTGTGCTGGCCAATAGCTAGATGGTTAGTGGGTTAATGCTGGCCAATAAGAACATGTATGCATGTGTTAGTGGAGTTACTTTTTGATTTATTATATATATGAATGGAAGAGAGGATGACTGGTTGGTCAGTTGGATATCTTTGAAAAGTCCATTATTTCCTTTGCTTCTACTTACCTCTTTCTCTTCCCTGGCATTTCATCAAACAGAGAAAGAAGTTCAATATCTCTTTTGATACTGATAATCTTCATCTTCTCCAACAACATTATCCTCTTGCCAAATAAACAGGTGGTTAATGAAGAACTCTATACTTACATCTGGAATGCCCTCTGGAAACTAAGAGTGGTTCAAGGGTCAAAACTTGCCTCGAGAAGCACAGGAACTTAATTACATACAGCATTGCTAGCAGTGGTTATGATAGGCACTTGCATGATAATTGGTGATGGTGTTCTTACACCTGCCATATCAAGTAACTAAATTTCTTCTAAAATTCTGCGGTCTTTATTTTTATGATTCCTTATGGCTGGAAAATAAAACATTGGCTTCCTTGTATTTGTATCTTTTGTGCAGTTTTTTCTGCAGTTTCGGGACTTGAGGTATCGATGTCCAAAGATTATGGTGAATGTAAGCACTCCTGCCTTACCTCTACCTTTATCCATCTCTCTTTGGTTACCTCTTAAAGCCTATCCAACTTGACATCTGGCCAAAGCTGGGCACTCATATAATTTTCTACCATTAATTTTTGTTCATTACTACAAACTGCATAGAAAGTTCTGATCAATGGGTCATGTCTCAGTCTAAACAGCCTTTGAGAAAAACAAATCGGCCTGGTTAAAAAAAAACCTGCCCCACTATCAGGCTGAGCTTGTCTGGCCCATCTGAACTCCTAGCCAAAATGACAGAAGATAAAACAGCTTTATATTTGCAATAAATGCTTTTATATTCTTGTTTATTTTCTTTCCTATGCTCATACTCCAGATGCTTTGTCTAGATTTCTTGGTGCTTGCAGAGAACTAGGACCAAAGAGAATTATAACTAATATGCTTCTCGATCCTTTTAGTCTTGCATGTAGGTTTTGAAACTGGACTGAGTTTTGTGATCTCAACAGCACTCACCGCCGGAGATAATGCAACCTCACTCAGAATACTAACACAGCTAACTTGCACACTCACTTCATTCAGCCAAAAAAAATACAAGATAAAATATTACAAGAGTTCAAAAGAAGAAAACAAAGTCTATGGAAAAGTAAACCAGACTAAGCTTCAGTACAACCAACAGTCACAGGAGACTGACCAGGGATCCAGAAGTTTAATAAACTAAATCTTACTACCAGTACGACACTACACCAACACACGCAAAGTAGTACCATGCAGGTCACGTACAGAGAAAATAGATCACCCTTTGAGATTTGCATATGCTAGTGGGCCCCATGTGGATTAAACCAACAAACTCCCCCTTAATCAACATCCTGAGGGTCAAGATCTTGCACACCCAGACATTTACGCATGACAGCAAACTTCATATTTGGCATCGCTTTAGTCAGCACGTCTGCCCTTTGATTATTTGAGCTCACTGGCTCAACCACGATCATACCATTTTCTATGCATTCTCGAATGTAGTGAAAACGCATATCGATGTGTTTGCTGCGATCGTGATGCACAGGATTCTTCATCAGAGCGATAGCTGATCTGTTATCCACGAACAGAGTCACTGGCTTGAGTTTGTTCCCTGTTATTTCATTAATCACACTCGCCAGCCACATCGCTTGGCATGCAGCAGTGGCTGCCGCCATGTATTCAGCTTCGCAGGAAGACAAAGCCACTGTCCTTTGTTTGTATGAACCCCAAGACACGAGGTTGTTGTTGATGTAGAAAACCATGCCTCCGGTGCTTCTCCTATCGTCTGGGTCACTTGCCAGATCACTGTCTATATAATCGGCAAGTTCCACATCGTTTCCTCCCCTTGTGTATGTCAAGCCAAAATGGATAGTACCCTTTAGGTATCTAAGAATCTGCTTCACAGCTTTAAGATGTATCAAGGTTGGCCTTTCCATGTACCTACTAAGCATTCCCACAGAATATGATAGATCAGGTCATGTATGCAGGAGATACCTGAGACTACCAATGATGCGTTGATATTCTATTGGGTCCACAGGCTCACCTTCCCTGTCCTTGTGCAATTTTAGTTTGTGCTCCATTGGAACATATGTTGCATTACATTCACTCATGCCAAACTGTTTCAGGATTCTGCAAGCGTATGCTGATTGTCGGAGTGAGATTTGCTTCTCCCCTTGTTCAACCTCAATACCCAGGTAGTAGGATAAGAGTCCCAAGTCACTCATGTTGAATTCATCCATCATCTGCACCTTGAACTGATTTATATCCTCCCTGCTTTTTCCTGTGATGATCAAATCATCCACGTAAATTCCCACTATAACTGCACCACCATCTTCTTCTCTAGTGTATAATGCTTGTTCTTGTGTGCATTTTACAAATTTTAGATCCTTTAGGTGAGCATCCAACCGCGAATTCTAGTCCCTTGGGGCTTGACGGAGTCCATATAGGGCCTTTGATAACTTATACACCATGTGTTCTTTGCCTAGCACCACGAACACATCAGGTTGGTTAACATATACCTCCTCCGTCAGAATCCCATTTAGAAACGCTAATTTCATGTCCATGTGGTGGACTTCCCACCCTTGATTTGCTGCGATAGCGAGTATCACACGTATAGTATCAAGTCTCGCTACGGGCGGGAAAACTTCATCAAAATCCACTCCGTGCTGTTGGACAAAACCCCTTGCCACTAACCTCGCCTTGTGCTTGACGATATTCCCCTCGGAATCTCGTTTAGTTTTGTAGATCCACTTCAGTCCTATGACTTTGTGACCCGGTGGTAATTCGGTTAGGGTCTAAGTGTTGTTTTCTTCAATGGTTTCCATCTCTCTCTCATAGCTTGTTCCCATATTGCTTGACCCGACACATTGCTATAAGAGGTGGGTTCTTCGGTCTCCAGTAAGAGAAGATCTTCAAACATTTGTTCTCCTTCTGTTTCAGCATATATATCAGTAAGTAATCAATACCTATCTTCTCTTTCGACTGTGCCGGGTGTGGTTGCCACTTCTAAGTCGGAGGGACGCTGACCCTTTTCGATGAAGTGATGGGGTCGATGCCATTTGAGTCACATTATCTTGTAGTGGGATCCTCAGTGTCTTAATGATTAACATCATCTAACCATTACTCCTACTCAAGATAAACCATGGACTCACTATGGTCATCGAGCACTCTTGAGACATCTTTATGGCGAGTGCAGCGCAGCCAAACACCTTTACATGACCAGATGAGGTATCACTCCATTCAAGCT
>NW_024086590.1:0-14100 GCF_009730915.1 Dioscorea cayenensis subsp. rotundata
ATATTACACACATATAATACAGATTAAACAGGTACAACGTATATTACATATATATAGAATATTACACTTAAAAACTTAATTTATACATGTATAATGTAATTTACACACATGTAGCTTAAGTTTACACAACTAGTACTTATAATACTATGTGAAATCAAGAATCATACATAGTTAACATATATTACCTATCCACTCGGGTGTTTAAGTAATGCTTAATGTCTATCCATTCCAACAAGTTTAGCCTCCCGAAGCCTGCGTACTTCTTTAATTGTGGGAGAAAACCAGGTGAGGTCTTCACTTCCAGGGTCGTCTCTCTTGGTGGACCCTCATATGGCACTTTTGTAAGAGAATTGTTTTCCTCTATTTTATTCTTCAATCCAGTCAGGGATTCGACAAGTGCGTCCACTTCTAGTAAGGCCTCTAGGTTGGTATCTGTTACGTCAGTTGAAGTGGAGCCAAGTGGGAACATTATCTTCAGCGAGGCGCGCGCAGGCGGTTAGTTTTTTGGACCACGTGTCCTTCTACTTCGTAACTTCCTTTTTGCGCGGCTTTCTTGGGTGTAGATTTTTGGCGAGTTCTCTCATGGAGCCTTCTTCGTCGGGCCTTGACTGGAGCTTTATTGGATGGAACCCTCTTCGATGATAGTTTGGGTGGGGACAGACTTTGAGATATATCCGCCTTAGCCATACTGCACGTTCACGTGCCTTGGCGGTGTATCAACTTTTACCACCTTCGACGGTGGAAGTCACTCCAGCAGTGCGAGGCTCGTAATGAGGCAAGTTGAAGCCCGGCAGTGCCTCCGCAATGGGGAAAATTGTTGTAGCCTCAGGATTGGTATTTTTATTTGTATATATAGGCTCTACAATAGAGGAAGGCGCTAGGGGTTCTCGGGTGTCATCAGCATCAGGAACCTCAGCTACCATTTCTGAAGTGTCTTTTTCCCGAGTTAGGCCAGACCAGCCCCTAAAAGACCGCACTACCCGCTTAAATCTCCTACCTGAAAAAAAGGAGGAGAAGGATCTATTGCTTCCCACTGTATGTTACTATCCGGTGGTGGTAACCTTGATATGACCCTCCGTTACCTTTCATCGTTAGCGTCGGCTGGCGTTTCAAAAAGCTCACGCATTTCATGAAATTTCTCTAATACCCACTCGCAAGAGGTGCATACATCATCGATGCTCTCCCGTGATTGATGCCGAGAGAATTTTTGATGAGTTGTCGGGGAGAATCCTCCCTGGATTGTTTCCATACTGGCCTGCGCTTGGTTTTGCAAAGGATTCCTTTGGGGGGCATGTTTTCTTTCTACGAGACCTGCGTATGGGGAGGCGTCATCGGCCATTTCTTCTTACGCTCGGCCACTTTAGGGCGACCTCTCATAGCTGCTTTGCTGGTTTCCCGTCTTCCAATGCCAATCAGTTCAGTCTCCTCATCATTGGTTGGAACAAGTTCGTAGAACTGTAAAATTGGTTATATATTACACTGGTAAGCCTTATCATACACATGAAAATATTTAATTTACACATGAATACGTTTTCTCATATAGGTAATATTTATTATGCACTGAAAAATATATTCCTACACATGTAGAACTTATTGTACATTTGGAAATATGCTTACACATAGATAAATGATATTATACACGATCGATAATGCAAGTCGCATAGTTTATAAGAATTTCACACAGGTAGATCACAAACTTACTTCTCTCCCTTTAAGCGACTTCAACAGAGGACCAATTAAAGTTATCTTGATGTAACTGGTTTTCACATAACACATTATACGGGGTGTTCTTCCCTACATTTGCTTTCTTCAGCACCGAGTTACTTTGTAGAACTAAATGATGAGGGCGACGATCGCCCTTTCAAGTAACTTGTGGTGGTGTAGTTTCCTTTCAGCCGTATGCTCATACACGTTCCACCATTGTTGGGAGATCGGCTATCAGCCACTTGTGAATGGCATGGCCCCAAGCATAACTGCCAAGTTAGGGGAAGATCATCGAGTGTACTTGGCTGCAAATATTTGTGAATGGCATGGCCCCAAGTATAACGGCCAACTTGACGGTGATGAGGGCGACAACATGCTCTTTCCTATCTCGATGCGCTGGGTGCGATCATCATACACCTTTCTCCTACATGATGGGTGCGACATTCATGAAATGGGCAAAAGGAGTACCTCAGAGTATCTCCCGATGCCGCTGCTCATCTCCCTTCCTCAATACGGAGATCGAGCTTCTAACAAGTAGCTAGGTAACACGTGCATTTACAAATGTCACGCCATCGCTTTGTTGTGGAAATAAAAGCAAAATCAATATCTTAAACACTGGGCATTTACTTATTTTTACACACGAAGAAGGTATTATACATGAACTCCTTATGTTACACAGGAACTCAAATATTACACAATAAGATGCACAAACTAAATGACAATCTGAAGTAACTACCCATCATCATGATAATGTAGTATTTCACACACAAAATGAAGTAATGTTACAACATCTAAACACCATGCATAGCACTATCGTCCATCTTCTTGAAGGCCAATTTTCTCACCTCTGGCTATGCGATTTCCTTTTGAGAAACTTCTTTTATGGCCACCCTTCAACAGGAGAACAATAGATTCAAAGAAGATAAAAGCCGACACTCGCGAGGTAGATGACTGCTGGGAAAGGGTTCTCCACCTACTTCACCATGATGTATAAAAGAGCAACGATATCCTACCATTGAGAAAAGCGAGCGGATCCCAACGCTTCTCAAATCCAACCGATCCCAACCGCGCGTGTTACCAAGATATCAAGGGCATACTCATCATTTCACTCGCTCGGGAACTTTCTCCTCACATAGAAAGCGTGATGGTAACTTTCATAGCCATTTAACACCCCAACTATCTTCGTTTGTGGAATAAGGGCTGAAAAGAAAATACCCAATAAAGGAGGGACTAAAAAGGAAATTGGAAACTTGCAGGGATTTAGAGGAAAAGTGCAAACTTGGGAGGGATGTTTCAATACTTTCCTGTTACTTTTATACCTTTTGTAATAAAAATTGGTATTTATATAAGAAATAGTGAGTTCTATATAATGAGTTTATAATACCTATATTTTTATTCATAAACTATTTTAAATATCATTATTAATTTTAATTAATATAATTAAATATTTAAAATATCTTAATTTAATAATTTATTATGTAATTAATTTGTATTAAGTAAATTAAATTTTTATTTGTGGGGATGACATTTTGACCATTGGGAGTAACCGCCATTACCTTACGTGGGGGAAGGCTATAATCCTTGCAAATGTAATGATTGCCCATAATGATTCCCCTTTTCCTATTTATATTTCCATCCCCTTCCGCTTCTCCTTCCCCTTCCGCTTCTCCTTCCCCATCCCCTTCCCCATTCACATATTCCCATTCCCTCCAACCAAACCGACCCGTAATGGTTTGTCCTTGGAAATCATTTCATTTACTGAAACACAAGCAAAGGGTGAACTTTAGCTTAAGGCAAGTAGGTGGCCCACATTGGTGCAATTTTAAACTAGTGTTGAGCCATATGCTACCTTTATAAAATTTAAATTGGTTTTTATCTTATATAATATTTAAAAATAAAAACTTGAAAAATAAAGAATTTTTCGAAATATGGGAAAATATTGAGGGTTTGGTTTGATTAATTAAGTTGATGATTATGATGATTAAGGTGTTAATGATGATGGTTGGATTGGAATTGGTTGGGTTTAGCCAAATTGATTTGGTTGAGTTGAATTGAATTGATTGAGTTGAGTTTGATTTGGTTTAACGAGTTCATTTAATTGAATTGGAATTGGGTTTGGATGAGAATCGATGGTTGGGTTTAATTGAATTGATCAGTGCCGGGTTTGATCAAATCAAGTTGAGTGTGGTTGGACTTGAATGGTTTGGTTGAATTAAATTGGTCGAAGTTGATTTGGGTTTTGGTTTTAGATGTTGGGCTAAAGGTTTGGGCTCAACCAATTAGAAGAGAATTGAGTTCGGGTTGAACCCAGTCTGGTTCAACGAATTTGTATAAGAATTAAGTTGGTTCAAGGCTAGTGGGTTTAATTAAACCCTCGGGTTCAGTGTAATTTGAGTTTGGTTCAGTGAATTTGAGGTTGGTTCAGTGGAATTGAGGTTGGTTCAGAATGGTCTAACCCAAATTGAGTTGGCTTAAGTGCAATTGGAGACCAATTTGATTATGCAAGGTCGAGTTTGAACCCGATTGGAGTGAGTGGGCCCAATTAGAGAGTTTGGTTATCGCTTTCATGTATTTTCTCTCGTTCACTATGTTTTTAGTTGTCATAATTGTTTATTTATTTTATTATGTTATCCTCATTAGGTGTTGATTAGGCTTGGGAGGGAGTTCCAGGTCTAGCAAGAAATCCAAGGACACCAGGTGAGTTGGTAGTGGCTATTATTTTAAATAAATAAATTATTATTATTATTTTGAAATAATTGTTTAATGGCTAGTATTTTGGAAATAAATGTTTAAGTATTTCATTTTATCATATTTGATTTCATATATAGTTGAAATATACGTATATTTGTTTGCCATCGATCTGCCATGATAGCCGTATTGATACATCAGTTTTGTATAATTATACGTATTTGTGAATAGTAGAAATACATGTATATGTGATTTAATTATTCAATTCATGTATTTATTTTTGGATGGGTACATATGCTGCTTTGATTTGGAATGATTTGTGAAATCATGTGCGCGTATTAAAATGTTTTTACCGACAATATTTGTGGAACTGGTTTTCATTCCTGGTATAGGAATGGTATTATGGATCTTTACTGGTATTATACATTGTTATACTTTTGGCATTGGCTTTGTGGAAAATAAATGGTTATTTCCGTGATGTGAATGCTTTGTCCCGGATAAGGATCCCTGATATGATTTATATCGATTGTATTATTCTCGTATCTCACTTGATGGTTCGATGGCGACGCAGGGCTAAGGCCCGACTATCGCAGAGGGTGGGTCCCCACGGGCCAGCCCTTTAGAGGTGGCGTGGTGGACCCGAGTATTGATTTTCACGAGTGCAGCTCGTGTGGGAGCGGAGAGCCCCTGATCGGATATTCATCGGGTAGCCGAAAAGTCACCGACTCGCAACCATGGGTCAACGCTAGGACATGAAGTTCCTGACGGCTCCGAACTCTAGCAGTGCCACGGCGAAGGTTTAGAGAGTTTTTCTAGACCATGTTATCTTGGGTGAGTGTTGGGTATTGCTTTATTTTTGAATTTGAAATTTATGTTATTTTTGAATCATGATGAGGCAGTCTCTCACAAAATTTGTGTTTTCTGAGAAAATCAAATTGATGTTGATCTATGTTGAATTTATGTTTCAAAAATTCTTTAAAGATTGTATTTTGCTAGAATTCTGATATTTTGGAAAAGTTGGAAAATTATTTGAGCGATAGTATTTATATACTTTATATACATCGTATTTGAAGTATTTAAAATTATTAAGCCACTACCGACCAACCTAATGTGTCAGAAGTCTGCAGGAGAAGGACCCTAGATTGCCTGCTCGACTATAGTGCTAGTCGGGTTGAGTCCAAGATTGCAGTGGGTCCCCATATCTTTCTTTTCTATTTATTGTTGTTGTGATCCTAGTAGCGGTTGTACCCGCAAATTTGAGTTATTAGTATTCATGGTATTTATGTATTTGAACCTAGAGTTGGTGTGAAGTTGTAAAATGTGATTTGTAAGTTTGATTTGGTTTTTGAGAGGCGTCAGTTTCTAGTTAAAAAGGATTTTTAACTGATGGGTGCCACATTTACCTCGGTGGAAGGGGTGGGTGTGACAGTGTTGGTTTCTTTCAATGTAAATGTGGAATTTAGTTGAGAGGCGTAAAATGACTAATTATGTTGTTTTTGTTGTTGACACACCAATTTTTTTTTTTTAAATAAAGGATAATCACTTACATTGGTGTTTGGTATCCACATTGGGAGGGGAATGACAATGGAGTGATGCCTTAATAGTGACATGACGGGGGTTGGATTTGAAGCCAATGCCTTGATTTGGCGTAGGATGTGCTCTAACCGAGCGCCAAATCCTAGTCCAAATCAAGTTTTTGGTACAGTGACGAGTCATATATTTTTTATTCTTGTCTAATAGTTGTTTAATGAAGTTTGGGCCATTAATTTACAATTTTGGTTTACTTTTAGCCACATAAATATACATCATTTTCAAATTTGTACTTATAACTTCATATTTAATCAAATTAATAACTTATAATTTAAGTTTATATTTTTTAATTAATAAGAAATAAAAAATTGAAGAAATAATACAAGAAATATAAATTCATTAAAATTATGGCAAATCATGTCAATAATAAAATAAAAACTTAAAATAGTTCTAATATAGATTATCATCGACATCAATAATAAAAAAAACCACAACACTCAAAATACAACTAATGAAGTTGGAAGTAGATGAGGTTAATAGTTTGGCATGTTATTGCCACTTGCACCGATATTACTGAATAATTCATTAAACATATTAGATCTAGAAAGGGGTGGTTGTTGGAAAATGCTCTCTTTTCTAAAAAAATTTCTTATTGTTGTGCTTGTATGTAAACATGAATATTTGGATTAGTGATATAATTCAAGTCTTGCATCAAAATTTTGTCCTCACATCTCATTTGCTGAAAAGCAAGATTTTTGCTCTACATTTCTAAGTACATTTGTCAATTTGCATTAGTCTTCTCTAATATCTCCATAATTTTGGAGTTATCATCCTTTAGACGACTAAGAGAAGATGCAACTTCGTCATCCTTTTCTTTATTCAGTTTGGCTTTCTCTTGTCCGAGTGGTCATTCAGAAGATGAGCCATTAACACCTTAGTCTAAGTTAAGAGGAAATTGAAAAAGTCCGGGAGATTTTGTTGCTTGCGATTCAGGCGTGGGATTTTTTAGATTTTGATGAACATAGTCAAATGCATGCTTTTGAGCAAGTTGTCTAGATGGCATAACATTATCTTTAAACTTCTCAAAGTTACTCACAATGTGCCACGCATGATCCAACTTGAACCCTTTCTTGTAGGTGGAATCATCTAAAAGCATTCTCTTTACTCGATTCATCTATAAACAATTTCAGAGTTAAGTATTTGTAAAAATATAAATTTATGAATAATAAAATATATAAAAAACTTACAATATCTTGGTCTGATGCACCACTTGGATTGAAATTTTCCACTTGTCAAATACATCCGTTCAATTTTTTCATTGCATTTTCTATTATTTGCATCATACATTATAAAGATCGAGCACAATGTTCCACCCAAGATTTATCTCTTGTCAAATTGTATTTTTCCTCCATTCGAGCCCATAATTGCTTTAAAAACTTGTTCGTACCAATAATGGATCTTGAGTCATTTCCATGTAAGTTTCACAAAGGTGGACATCTTCATAAGGAGAGTACCCCGTACTACAAGATTGTTTAGATATTTTTCTTGGGTTACAATAAAAGAGAGATTTTTTGATAATATTGGTTGAAATGAGAGATGCCATAAAGTTGTTTATACGGGCAACACAGTATTTAATAATGTACCACCTTATCTTCATCTTCTGAATTTGAATTCATCTTCTTAAACCTTATCTTGACACATTTCCCCATTCAAAAAGATAAGAAAATTGAATGTCACCTTATCTTCTTACCAACCGTCGGATGGATTTCATCTTCATTAATACCGTTTGGTTTGAATTCATCTACTCAAATCTTATCTTAGCACATTTCCCCATGCTAGAAGATAAGAAAATTGAATAATATGCCACCTTATCTTCTTACCAACCGTCGGATGGATTTCATTTGAATCACCACCATTGGATTTGAATTTATCTTCTCAAACCTTATCTTAGCACATTTCCCTATGCTAGAAGATAAGAAAATTGAATAATGTGCTACCATATCTTCTTACCAACCATCCGATGGATTTCATTACAAACACGGCCGTAGGATTACTTACAATTTTTTTTTTTCTTATCTTATCACATTTACATCAAAATTTTCTTATAAATTGACGTTTTTATTGTTCTTTTCATTCATACCCATTCATATAACACATAAACATATACTCAAAATGAATTACAACTTTGGAGGAACTTCGAATACTGAAAATAACATATTGTCGTCATCATCTTCAGATGATGATGACAATATGTTATGGATGTATGATCTCTTTTCAATGGAAGAGGATGTAATGTATCGTATTATTCAAAATAATAACATGATGTTAGAGTTAACCCTCAGCTGAACAACCATCACATCACAGCCATGATAGCTCTATTCCAAACCATGTTGTTATCAATCGTAACCATGAAACAACATATCGCAATTTGTGGAATGATTACTTTTTAAAAAATCCACCATATAATGCTGAAATGTTTCGCCGAAGTTATCAAATGTCACAAAGTTTATTTCTTTGTATTATTGAGATAATTAAGGACCATGATAGTTACTTCCAACAATGATGTGATGGTCTTGGTTGAGTTAGGTTATCTAGTTTACAAAAAAAAAATTATTGTTGTTTTTTGAATGTTGGCATATGGTCTACAACCCTGATGATGCTACAGGCGAGTATATCAAAATCGGTGAATCAACTATAATTAAAAGCTTGAAAAGATTTTGTCGAGCTATCGTAGAGATTTTCATTGAGTTATATCTTAGATCACCTAATGCTAATGATATTGTAAGACTCTTTCACATTAGAGAACAACGTAGCTTTCTAGTAATGTTAGGAAATTGGACTGTATGCATTGGAAGTGGAAAAATTGTCCCATAGCATATGATGGGCAATATATAGGAAGGTATGGATGTCCAACAATTATTCTTGAAGCAGTAGTGGACTATGATCTTTGGATATTACACACTTATTTCGGAATGCCAGGCACCAACAATGACATAAATGTTTTGGAGTCTTCTAATTTGCTCTCCAACCTAGTATAAGGTATTACTCCTCCTGCTCATTACATCATTCAAGGAAATGAGCACCATATGAAATATTATTTTGCTAATAACATATATCCAAAATGGTCTACTATTGTACAAACTATGCATCAACCACGAACTCCGAAGAAAAAATATTTTGCAATGAGACAAGAGACATGCAGAAAAGACATTGAGAGGGCATTTGGTGTCCTACAATCTAAATTTGCAATTGTGGCAGGACCAATACGGTTTTAGAGGAAAAATGTCTTACATGACATAATAACTGCATGCATTATTATGCACAACATGATAGTTGAGAATGAACGAGATCTTAATCTACCAATCATGGATGCAAGCGCAGTGCCGACACCAGTGGTTGAATTGGTACAAGATGAAGATGCTCAATTTGAACAATTTCTTGGTCGTTACAGGCAAATTAAAAACAGACGATCATATTACACTTCGTATTTGCGTTAATTGAACATTTATGGTTGCGCTATGCAAATAATGAAGATAATTAAAAACTTATGTGCTACTTTTGTTTCCAATAATGTGTTGTTTTACTATCTTGCTTGTTTATGTTTTAATTAATTAATTAATGTAATGTTTGTATTTTTATTTTTTTTATCAATCGGATTTTTATTTTTTATTCAAATACTCACAACTATTTTTATTTTATATTTAATAAATATTTGTTATAAATATAACAAATAAAATATATATTTTAAATAATATAATATTTAATTCAATGGTTAAAAGTGAAAAAGAATTAAAGTTGATTAAATTTGTTGATGTTAAGAATATATAAATTGTGAAGTGGGAAGAATATTCTTGGAATACCCTACTTTAGAGTTATAAATAAAGTTTCTAGTTGGGGGAACTTTCACTGTAGAAACTGTATTTATGTATATTAAAAGTTCAAATATTGAATTTTGGGTTGGAGATGTAAAACAATGGGAATGGACTTGGAGGGATTATGAGGAGGTAGTGGTGTCAAACCCGTGCCACTGCCGGGCCCGTCACGACGACTGGGCTGCTTGGCCCAAGCATCGTGCTACAATACTGGGTCTGCGTGCACGCCCATACCCCGGCCGTGGCTTAGAGGCTGGTGGCTCACGGCTCGCCTGGCCAACATGGCCCGGACACGTCAAACGTAAGTTTTCTTCTTTTTTAAAAATTTTTAGTATATTTTTTTGTTTTTTTAGTCAATAAGGCTTTTAGTTCAATGTTTTTGAATTTTAGTATATTTTTTTAATATTTTTTAGCAATTTTAGAGTATTTTTTTTTATATTTTTGGGGTTTAAAATAAAAATAAAAATATAATATAATGGGCCGCCACGTGCTTTCGGGCCGACTCGGTGGTTGGCGGGCCGTGCCGGCCCTGCACGATTTCTAGACGGGCCGTGCCGGCCCGAGCATGCATAGTGCATGGGCCGTGTGGGCCCGGGCCGTTCCGGGCCGGCCCGTTTAACACCTGTACGAGGAGGCATCCCCCAATTTTGAGGGGAATATATGAGAAAGGATGGGAAGGAACGAAAGGTAAATTACTTATTTATCTTTTAATTACAAATTTATTAAATTAAATAGTTGTTTATTATAATTAATATGAATTAATTAATTTAAATATTTAATTATTGTATTTAAAGAAAATAATAATTAATATGAATTATTTTAATTTAAATATGAGAGGATTACTCACTATGTGTTTGAAATGACAAAGTTGGACGATATTAATAAATAATGATTACGAATGCTTGATTATTAATATAATAAATAATAATTAAAATAGCATTATTATTATTAGTAAAATAATAATTAAAATGAAATGATAATAAATAATAGTATAACAATAATTTAATTTAAATAATAATTAAATATATAACTTTATTTATTATTAAAATGAAATTTTAATTTAAATATTTAATTATAATAATAAAAATAATAATACAACATAAAAAAAGGATAACATAGCTAAAAAACACAAATAAAGGGACAACAAGTCCATTAAAAATGGAGTTACCTACAATAAAATCCCTAAGAAGATTAGACAACCTCATCTCTGGTATCACTTGCTCTAACAGATCGTGAATGTGATCCTATAAACTCCAAACTATGGGGAGCAATTGCAATGAGATTCTCAAGCTTTACCTTCTTATCCCCAGAGTTATTCTTTGAACCCTTACGTTTTTTGCTTTTTGTTTTCAATAAATTTGCTGCTTTCTAGTTTTTTTTAAATAATATATTGCTTTTCATTATATTTTATTAAATTGATAATTATTTTTATGGTATAACACTTTATAATTTATATAGAATCAACTTTGGGTAGCCCATTAATTAAGACATTTCCTTCCAATGTGGGACCGTGTGTTCAAATTACATCCAATATAACGAGTAAAAATCCTCTATGCATAAACAGTGGGAATACTTTTATGTATAGGATGCCAAAAACGAGACCCTCACACTTGAATGATGCTCTTGCCGCATTTATAACAATTAAAAATAAAAAATAAAAACTTTGGGCAGACACATGTGTGATGTGTTAATGACATTCTATCAGTGGCAAGTTGCACCACTAGGGCTAATTTATTAAGTAATGATGTTTGTGACTGACATTACCTGTGACATGTAATTAAAAATGTTTAATTTTATAATTGATATTGTAAAACTAAATATTTAAAATTTTATTCATACTGCAATTAAAGATTTTATTAAAACTTAACATATGGCAAAGGAGGTTGATGATATATTGTATTGAGTAAATCATTAAATGAAAATAAATATTTTCTTTATTAAATGAACATCAAGTGGAATTGAACAAAAACAATGTGAGGAATTGAGAAATCAGAATAACTTTACTTTAATTTTTGTTTGTTTTTCTTTTCTTTAATTGTCTAATTAACCCCAAAATTTTATTAATTGTTTATATATCATCAAAATATGAAAAATTAGTCTAATAAATTAGTTATATATATATATATATATATAATTCATCAAAGCAAAAATTAAACTAAGGTTATGGATTGCAAATAATGTTTTTGTCTGCTAACACTAAATCTCTTATATAAGGTGTTTGTTTCATAAAGAATTCAAAAGTAAACTTTAAAATCCACTTAAAGTGATAACAAATAAATTTATTTTCATTATTTTAACTTTTAATTTTGGTCATTTCAACCATTTACATAATATTTGTTTAGTGAAACCATTCAAATCATAAATGAATAATTTTTGCAAGTTCTATAGAATTTGTTTCATAAAGGTGTTTTACTGAGCTGTTTTGACTTTCGTAAATTTTTTACTAAAATTATGAAGTGGGATTTGGATCAAATTTAATTAAACTATACTTTGAAACAAATCCAAATATATTTTTATATTATTATCTTTAAAAAAATCATATATATATATATATATAAAACTAATGTCACCTCCATTAACCTTTATACAAGCAAATTGCTTCTTAGATTATTTTAATAAAGTCAAATGAGTATTGCTTTTTCCCTGTTGGAATAATTTACAATATTTTTAAATATTTTTCATACTCATACTTTTTCCTATAAATTATAAATAAATTCGGCTATAATTACATTCCACTGTTGTAGATGACTTTTATCACTGAATACTCAAAAACCGAGAAAATGTCTTTTTTATATCTCCATCTCTTTATTTACTCAACACTCCACCAAATACCCTCATTAGTTAAAAATCAGACCAGAAAAATAACAATTTTATGAAAATATGATTTTACTATTACTACCCTTTCACTGCACTACCATGAACTGAATAACTTTTTCAACATAATTTTTTTTTTTTTTAATGAAGAGGCAAAGCATCCCCTATTTAATAAAAATTATAGACATGTATAAACATGAGGTAAGCTCAATAAATATTTATCATTTCATTTTACATAAATTTTAAGATTTAACTCCAAGTTCACACCCAAAAAAATACTGTAAAATCTCTTTGAATTTTAAATTTAAATCTTCAAATAATTTTTATTTATTATTTTATAATTATTTTAATTTTATTGATTGTTTTAGTTTATTTATTTATTCAGTATTTTATAATTATTTTAATTTTAGTTACAATTTTATTTTTAATTTCGGTTTCTATAAATATTTGTTTTAAAATTTATGAAAAAATACGGATTTTAGATAACAGCTATATATCCGCTGCATTAAAAAAAAACATTTACCGTCCAAATCAAATTTAATTAAAACAATTTAAATTTTAAATACAACCGCTCTAAATCTGAAATTTAAAATCTCCCACAAAAAGAGCAACAAGACTTTCTAAAAAATTGACATTTTTGAGATGCAATGGATTTGCACTCTTGTTAGTACTGTTTAAATTTTATTTATTTGGATAAATCCTTCTGGAAATGTCACAACAAAACCAGTGTCAAAGACCAGCGGAGACAAAACCACAACTGAAAATGGAATCCAATGGCTCACGGAAACCAAGGCTGGTTTCCATTTCCAGCGCCTGGTTTTTTACTTATTATAACGCTAGAAAGGTCACCTTATCTTTGTCTTTATTTGTTGGCACTTGTTAAATAAAAACACAAATGAGGGACAGGGTATGCTGCCGTGTCTTCACTATAAATATCAGGAAATCCACGCGGCAATCATAGCTTGTCTTCAGAGAGAGAGAGAGAGAGAGGGTGATAGAGAGCCCTTTGGGAAAGAGTTAACACACAGAGAGAGAGGGAGAGATGGCGAGTACTGCTGGCAAGGTCATCAAATGCAAAGGTAAATTCTGAATTTTGTTTTCTTGGATTTTGATTGTGTTGTTTGTGGTTATTTTTCTCAATTTTGTTTGTTTTTTTTTATAAATCTGCAAATGTCTTGGTTGTTAATTTTGTTTGTTTTGGTTTCTTTCTCATGGAGATTATGTTTGGGATTTCTGGTTGATTTGTTCTTGGTGATGTTTGTAGTGTACTCTTGGAATATCTTTTAACATTTATTAGATTCTTATTGTTTAGGAATAATTTTTATATTGAGTCCTAATATCTTGCCTTTAACAATAAAAAAAATCTGTATGATCTTTTTTTTAAGGAATAATTTGGTGTATTTGTTCCTTTTTAATGATAATATCTGATCCCTTACAAACTTTTGTGCACATTTCTTAAAATAAATATCAGTGATGATAAACTGTTGTGTGA